>NC_057798.1:778318053-778358233 GCF_018294505.1 Triticum aestivum
GATCTTGATGTATCCCGAGCTTTGCTATTGTAGTTGGATCTTATGATGTTTCTCCCCCTCTACTCTCTTGTGATGAATTGAGTTTTCCCTTTGAAGTTATCTTATCGGATTGAGTCTTTTATGAGAACACTTGATGTATGTCTTGCCGTGCTTATCTGTGGTGACAATGGGATATCATGTGCCTCTTGATGTATGTTTTGGTGACCAACTTGCGGGTTCCGCCCATGAACCTATGCATAGGGGTTGGCACACGTTCTTGACTCTCCGGTAGAGACTTTGGGGCACTCTTTGAAGTACTTTGTGTTGGTTGAGTAGATGAATCTGAGATTGTGTGATACATATCGTATAATCATGCCAACGGATACTTGAGGTGACAATGGAGTATCTAGGCGACATTAGGGTTTTGGTTGATTTGTGTCTTAAGGTGTTTTTCTACTATGAACTCTTGAATAGATTGATCCGAAAGAATAACTTTGAGGTGGTTTCGTACCCTACCATAATCTCTTTGTTCGTTCTCCGCTATTAGTGTGTTTGGAGTGACTCTTTGTTGCATGTTGAGAGATTGTTATATAATCTATCTATGTTATTATTGTTGAGAGAACTTGCACTAGTGAAAGTATGAACCCTAGGCCTTGTTTCCTATCATCGCAATACCGTTTACGCTCACTTTTATCGCTTGCTACCTTGCTGTTTTTATAATTTCAGATTACAAATACCTTTATCTACCATCTATTTTGCACTTGTATCACCATCTCTTCATCGAACTATTGCACCTATACAAATTACCATTGTATTGGGTGTGTTGGGGACACAAGAGACTCTTTGTTATTTGGTTGCAGGGTTGTTTGAGAGAGACCATCTTCATCCTACACCTCCTATGGATTGATAAACCTTAGGTCATCCACTTGAGGGAAATTTGCTACTATCCTACAAACCTGTGCACTTGCAGGCCCAACAACGTCTACAAGAAGAAGGTTGTGTAGTAGACATCAGTCGCAGAAACGTGCCAATGCTCCTTTGGCAAAATTCGTGCCGTTATTGGTGATGATGTTGTGTGGTACGCCATACCGGGTGGTGATGTCAGCAACGAATGTCACGGTAGTCGACCCATTTAGCTTCTTGATTGGCTTTGCTTCAATCCACTTGGTGAACTTATCCACGGCGACAAGCAGGTGTGTCATGCTGCCGCGTGCTGTCTTGAATGGGCCCACCATGTCCAGCCCCCAGACGGCAAAGGGCCAGGTGAGGGGGATGGTCTTGAGGGAAGAAGCCAGCGAATGTTGCTTGGAGCTGAAAACTTGGCACCCTTTGCAGTGTTTGACCAACTCTTTGGCGTCTTACAAAGCAGTCGGTCAGAAGAAGCCATGGCAGAAAGCTTTGGTGACAAGTGATCTTGGAGCCGCGTGGTGGCCGCACTCACCTTGGTGGATATCTTTGAGGATTGCAATGCCCTTCTCTGGCTCGACGCATCGTTGGAAGACTCTAGTGACACTGCGCCTAACGAGTTCTCTGTTCGCTATTGTGTATGCTCCGGCTTGGCGTTGAACTTGTCTTGCCGAGATCTCATCCGCCGGCAGCTCTCTATTTACCAGAAAGTTGAGGATGGGCTGGGCCCATGATGGAGCTGCGACTTCTTCTATTGCCAACACGGCTACTGCGACCAGGGCGGGTGGGTTGGGTGGTCAAGAGTTGGAGTCGGCCACCGCCTGCTGTGTCGTCATAGTCCCCGGGCCGACTGCTGTAGTCCCCGGGCCGGGCTCTGAAGCCCCCGAGGCGGGTGCGACTACAACAGTCCCTGAGCCGCCTACCGAAGTCCTCGATCCGCCTGCTGAGTTCCTCAAGTCGGATCCGGCTGTCTCAGGGTTAGGCGGCACGAAGATGGAGTCTTATTCTGGAGATGGCTTGACGGAAGGCTTGAGGAGGCATTGGAGGGAGATGCCGGTTGGTATAGCTTGCGGGTGGAGCCGATTCGTGCCAGGGCATCTGCTTGCTCGTTGTCGGCCCGTGGCACGTGGATAAACTCGCACCCTTCAAAGTATCCATTGAGCTGCTGGACGTGGAAACGGTAGCTCGCCATGTTTGCATCCTTGGCATCCTAATCGCCAGATGATTGCTGGATCACCAAGTCCGACTCGCCATAGCACAGGATCCAGCGGATGCCGAGTTCTTTGGCCAGCCGGAGCCCATGTATGAGCGCCTCTGTCACATCCCTAGCTGCTGGTAGTGCTCTAGGCTAGCTTCATGTGTGCATCATGTCTATATTTTCGAAACTTGAACTGAGGAATTTTGGAAGCCTCAAAAACTTAAATAAAAGAGGGGCAAAAACCCTAGAAATCTCATTCATTGCTCCAAAATGCTCTTCTTAAATGTTTGATAATTTTTGGTAAGGGTTCTGGTCCCAACCAAAATATTGAACATTTTTAAGGAATTATTTTTGGGACTTTGGATTTAATTCATTAGCTATTTGAATTTGAATTATATTCATATAATTAGAATATAATTTCAAATACCCCTGAAATATTTTATAAGCTTTTGGAAGAGTCCATCTAGCAATATAAAATATTCAGAGGAGTTTTTGGCATTGTTTGAATTATTTTAAATTCAAAACAGTGGCAAAATAAATTAAATAAAACAAAACAGAAATAAAAGACAGAGGAGAGAAACCTTACCTGGACTTACCTCTGCAGGCCACCAGGCCCACCTGGCCAGCCCAGCCCATCTCCACCCCCCCCTGTCGTCTTCCTCCCTGCCAGGAGGACAGACACCGCGACGCCGCCGCGCGCGCCACCTCCTGCTTCCCCTGGCCACCTCCTGCTTCCTCCCTGAGCCCTCTAGCGACGCCACGGAGTCGTCCCCGACCGCTATCCCTCCCTCTGCTCGCTCTGGCTGTCTCCCTCTCCCAATTTGGAGCACCACCGAGAGCCACCGGAGGGCGCCGCCGTCGCATCCATAGCCACCGGCCACCCCTCGCCCTTCCGATGAGCTCAGGAGCTCCGTCCCGACCCCATGGAGCTGCACACCGACGCACGCGACCAGAGGAGGCCCCAGTCGACCGGAGCATCGTCGTCTTCATCCCCGGTGCCCGGAGATCGCCGCCGTAAATTCGCCGTCGCAGAAGCTTCCCCGAGCTCGCCGACCCCTCCGTCCAGTCCACTGTGAGCCCCTCTTCCTCTTCCCCCTTTCCTCAAGCTCGCGCTCATCCCCTAGCCCCTTCCTCCACCGCGGCCGAGAGTTTCTCGCCGCCGGCCATGGCGCAGCCGTGGCCATAGCCGCACATGCCCACGACGGAGTGCTTCACCGTGCTCATAAAGCCCCCAGGAGCCCAACACACCAACCAGCTCCCCCTCCCGCGCACCGCAACGCCAAACCCGCGGGTGCCCGAACTCCGGCCGCCGCGGAAGTGCTCGTCGCCGTCGACTCAGGCCATCCCAGCTGCTGTCGCTGCTACCACTAGATGCGCAAGAACACCAGCAAGCCGTAGCCACAAACCGCGCTCAAAATGGAGCCCCGTAGCGTTTTTCCGAAACGCTCCGCCGTCGTTTTGGTCGCCGCCGGCGTAACTCCGGCGAGGGTGATGTGGCAGATTAATTCGGGCTAATGACGCACTTAGTCAACACCTAGAGACACTGACAGCGGGCCCCACCCCTGGTCAAACCCCAGTCAGCGCTGGGTTTGACCGGGATTAGTTCCTGTGTCACTGACGTGTGGTCCCCACACGTCAGGTTTGACCTGGGGCGCCCAGTTGACCCTGCTGACGTCACTGTGACGTGGTGCTGACGCCATAATCATTTCTGGATTTAATATTATTCAGGAAAATCCAGAAAATACCACAAACTTCAAAAATTCATAGAAATTCAACCGTAACTCCAAATTAAATAATTTATATATGAAAAATTATCAGAAAAATTCAAGGAATCCATCTGTACCATTTTCATGCATGTTAGAACAACTTATAGCTGCTGTTTAGCACAAATCAATTAAAGGGCATTTAAATAATCACATATGGAGTTTGAATTTGAATCTTGTATTCAAACCAACTTCATTTAATCTGTTGCTAGTTGCATTAGCCCAAAACACATTCATGTTGCCATGTCATAGCATGCATCATATTGTGCATTGCATTGATTGTGTTCTTTTTGTTTGCCGGTATTTGTCCCCTCTCGATAGACGTGATACCGATGATGTGATCGTTGACACTGATGAAGACTCAATGTTATCTTCAGAAGTGCCAGGCAAGCAAAACCCCCTTGTTCATTCCGATAAAATCCCACTCTCTCGCTCCTGCTCTCTTTTACTGCATTAGGATAACAACGACATATTTGTTACTTGCTGCGGTAGCTGAACCCCTTTATCCTTTGCATGACCTGTCATTGCCACAGTAAATAGATGAAACCCACTAGCATGAGTAGGAGTTGTTTGAGCCCTGTTGTGCCTACTCATTCATGTTTGTTTGTCATGCCTGCTACTGCTTAGAGTTGAGTCAGGTCTGATTCATCAGGGATGAATCAGAGGCGTGTGAACATGTCCTACCGTGTGTGAGCTAAGTGTGTGAACACGATTTGGTAAAGGTAGCGGTGGGAGGCCATGTAGGAGTACATGGTGGGTTGTCTCATTGCAGCCGTCCTCAGGAACTGAGTTCTGTGTTTGTGATCCATGATTCAGCTACTACCATACATTGGGCCCTGAAATATGACCCCGCTCGACTTCTTATTCACCCTTGTCCTCTGTCCAGGAGTTGCAAGTAGTTTCTGGTGTTTGTCGTATGCTGGAGGCCGTGGACAGCGCTGACCGTAGGGGTGGGCTGTGATGCGGTAGGCACGTGGCACGGTGTACCGGGCGCCCGTTTGGTGTCTTGGGAACCCTGTTCACATCGTTTGGGGCTGTGAGCGAAACTCTGGCCGGATCTCCTCATGGATGGAACCCGAATAGGCGATAAACCTGGACTAGAGACTTAGGTGTTTAGGTAGGTCGTGGTCTACACCCACGTCGGCTTTCGCTTGAAGTCTGCCGAGCACATGTCGTGTGCAGACGCTAAGTGGTGGAAACATGTATGAAGAAGTACACCCCTGCAGGGTTAACATCATCTATTCGAATAGCCGTGTCCGCGGTAAAGGACTTCTGGGTTGCTTATATCAGTTCATAGACAAGTGAAAGTGGATACTCTAAAATACGCAAGATAAGCGTGAGTGCTATGGATGGCGTTCTCGTAGGGAGACGGGAGCGGATCCATAGTGGTGTATTGATATGGTGAATATGTGGACTCGTGCGCGCCACCTCAAAAGAGTTACATTGCAGTCGTAGTTCAGGATAGCCACCGAGTCAAAGCTGGCTTGCTGCAGTTAAACCCCACCATCCCCTTTGTTGATAATGATGCATATGTAGTTAGTTCTGATGTAAGTCTTGCTGGGTACATTTGTACTCACGTTTGCTCATTTTATATTTTTGCAGAGAGATTTCGGTCTCGCTAGTAGTACCGCGTGGACTTCGACGCTTAGCTTGTTACCTCAGCTACGATCTTGTGCCCCGGCAGGATCTGGTAGATAGTCAGGCTTCTCAGCCTTTTTCAGTTATAGATGTCTGTACCCAGACATGATAGCTTCCGCTTGTGCTTTGACTTGTATGCTCTGATTGTTGGGTCATGAGACCCATGTTTGTAATATCTCGCTCCTCGGAGCCTATTGAATAAATTACTTGAGTCGTAGAGTCATGTTGTGATGCCATGTTGTATTTGCACATATCGAGCATACTGTGTGTATGCTATTGAAATGCTTGGTATGTGTGGGATCTGACCATCTAGTTGTTTATCTTTAGTAGCCTCTCTTACCGGGAAATGTCTCCTAGTGTTTCCACCGAGCCATGGTAGCTTGCTACTGCTCCGGAACACTTAGGCTGGCCGGCATGTGTCCTTCTTCGTTCCTGTGTCTGTCCCTTCGGGGAAATGTCACGCGATGAATATCGGAGTCCTGTTAGCCCGCTACAGCCCGGTTCACCAGAGTCCTGCTAGCCCAGTGCTACAGCCTGGATTCACTCGCTGATGACCGACACGTTCGATGCTGGGTCATGGATGCCTGTCCCTGTAAGTCTGTGCCACTTTGGGTTTACGACTAGCCATGTCAGCCCGGGCTCCTTATCATATGGATGCTAGCGACACTGTCATATACGTGTGCCAAAAGGCGCAAACGGTCCCGGGCAAAGGTAAGGCGACACCCATGGGAATACCGAGCGTGAGGCCGCAAAGTGATATGAGGTGTTACATGCTAGATCGATGTGGCATTGAGTCGGGGTCCTGACAGCGTTGGTATCAGAGCTTGACTGCCTGTAGGATTACCAAGCCAAACTGGTCGAAGTTGAGTCTAGAAATTCTTTAGTTATATAAGGGAATTGATTGTGGGATGGAACGTAAGGCTCTTTTTACTCCTTATACCTCATGTCCTTCTGATCTGAGTCATCATCTTCTCTTCTACGGGGATTAAGAACTAGGCTATCTCTTCTTTCTATCAGGATCACGTGTTACTAATCCGTAGACTTATAGAATTGTTGGAATTAAGCCTCGTTTCAGCTCCTATTACTTCCGTATGTTAATTGTTGATCTTGAAACCTTGATATTGTGTTTCTGGGTGGTTATGCCACCATTTTTGTGAATGTCTCAAACCTTTTTTGAGCATTTACAGCCGTTATGCTGTCCGAGTCATCTCAGGTCTCTAAACAGTCTGATGCACTTGCAAATTCCTTCCTCCCGTTTCAATGTTCCTTTGGGCCAGATTAACCACACTAATTAGTGAGTTGAGGTACTCTGTTACCTTGACATATATGTTGGAGATATTATTATGACCCTAGGTGTCTTAGGGGATCATCTAGTAATTTAGCCATGATTTGTGTTCCCAGTGTGATGATTCTGGCCATCATTCTCGAAAGCATCCCGTGATGCTACTTAGTAATAGGTATTCTGTCCCTGGGTTCTTGAACCCGAGATTCACTCTACCTACTTCATGTTGATAGTAATTGCTAGTGCCTTCAGGATATTAGTAACCTTTGCGATAGTCCTTGAAGTCCGTGGTATCTTCTTCTTCCAAATACCATGAACTACTTATGGCAGAAGTTCCTCGTTGAACTGAAATATCACAACAGGATTATTCTTGAGGAGTTCTCCATTCATAAATCGTGACTCTGCCAGTTCTACCTTTCTGCATGGGTTATCCGGAAGAAATATGTTGAACTTGGTTCGACATACTAATCTATGCATCCACAACTCAGAAAATTATATGTTCCTTTGAGTTGTTCTCTTTAGTTGCATTCTGACCCTCGTCTATCAATTGATAGTCAAGAGTATGCGTGCGTTCGTTTATCGATGCCTATTACTCTTGTGGTCCGTCAAGCTATTCTATCGCAGAATGACTAGGAGAAACAAACTCCAGTACCTCTTCCATATCCAGGATTGGGTCAAAGAAGTTGTGCTCCGCAGATCAAATTGCTAATCCAGCTTTTGTTCTGTTCTACCTTGGAGTATTACCATCTTTATATCGGGATTGTTATAGGAATTGCACACCATCCTATGAACTCTTGGTACAGTGATACTTCTTGCCATCATTAGTCATTCCTCGGTCTTCGTGTTGATGCAATCGGAATACCGACAAATGAATTGTGACGTGTGAAATCAATACGCCTAGCAACCTCGTTGCTGGGTAGTTAAGGACAATAATTTCATTCTTAGTGTGTTGGTTATTGAATCATCATTCTAAGATTGATCGTGCTACCTAGTCCATTCTCCTGGTTCACACCTCGATCGATGAGTTAGGTTTATTTCAAATCCTTGCTCTATTGATCATATCGTCTTGCCCTGAAAAGCAAGATTGTTCTCGAGCTTAGTAACATACCGGTGGTTCGTGATTTTCTGAATATCTTCTCAGAAGTATTACCAGGTTGTCACCTGACCGCTATGTTGAGTTCGTGATCAAGTTGGTTTATTCCTGTAAACCACCCCTTCTCCAAGAATCCGTGTTGGATACCCTGAGCTAGTTGGATAAGCTAAACAACAACTTGGAGAGTTGGAAGATAAAAGCTTGTCCGACTTAGTTCATGTTAAGGGATATCTTTTTGTGTGTGTGTGTGTGTGTTGAAGAAAGATGATATCTTCATCAATTGGTCCTCGTGAACAATTGTTGGATCTATTATCTTACCCAAACCTTTGATTGAGTATGGGCTATCATCCAATCAGACCAGAACCAACGATATTTGTAATGTTGTCTTACTCGTGGTTGATCCCTCGAGCATACACCATTATATCTTTTGGGTCTGACCAATGCTATCACTTGTTCACTTAACTATGGAATTCCTTTTAAAAGGAAACCCAGATGAATTGTTGTTGTGCCCATTGACAACATCCTTGTCTTCTCCATAATTTTGCTGAACATTAAGCTAGTGTTGGAAACTTTTGAAAGCATTTGTTCATGCTAGCTCATGAAGCATATGTTCGGATGTAAGAAGTGACTTCCTCTTATACACGTGCATTTGGTGAAAGTTGCCGCCGTGGATTTGAGAAAGTTAGTTTTGCTTCCTCTGGAATCATCACAAGTCAGTCATGCACATGTGCGAAGAATTCTGTGGTTTGAAGACTTGCAACCTTCAATCTATATGTATCCCTAGCACACCAAGCCACTGATTGATTTGTTCAAGGAGAAGAAGTTCCTTCTTAAGAGTATACCTTATGCAAGGATTTTGATATCCTCGTTGATGGCTCCCCACCTGAACTCGGTAGTGTTTTATTATAAGACTACCACGTGGTCATGCTTGTCTGGGACAACGTGTTCACATGTTTGTAGCAGAACCAGCTCATGTTTTGGAGCTTACTATCGTGGTTCATTTCCCGAGAATCTCGCAACGTCATCTCGTCGATTTGTGTTGCAAACTTTCGTTTTCCTTCCTAGACTCGATGAGTCCGGAATATCCTGACACCAACCAGATCTGAATCTCAGGCAGATATGATGGTTTGGAACATTTCCCAAGAACTATAATATTGGTCCCTCGGAAACCGGTAAGGTGGATGTCGTGGCCAACACACCCCGCCAGGAGACCTATTATTGTAGTATCTTGATTGGAGAAGTTGGCCACCTCCCCATAGGGATTTCGTAGGATTTACTCCCTAGTTGCCCTATGGATTTCTGTGTTCCGAAGTCCGACCTTTTTACTTGATGTTCTAGATATCAAACCACATCTATGAATGGGTTACACTAGCACATCAAGGAGAACATTAGAAGCGGAGTGCTAAATGTCTCTCGGTCGATCATCCAGATTCTATCTCCTTGGCCCCGTCAAGGGTGAAATCTGAGAAAGTGTTATCCTCCTTTGCATCTGCATCGTCCATCGCTATTCATCATGGTAGTATGTTGTGTTGTCAGCACCCTTGACACGGATGTTGATAAAATCTTGATGATTATGGAAATGCTCAAGTTCTTGAGAGCACGCACAAGCGCTACGTGTTATCATCGGCACTAACTGGGATTCCTCTCAGTTTCCTCGGCAATGCTATGACCTTTTTAAACAGTGAATTCACTCTCTATTGTTGGGTTCTTCCCCAGTTACCAGAATCATTCCCAGCATTTGCATTTTGTTCCCAGCTTGCACCGCCAATGTGCCATTCTACGATGGGTCTCTTCCATTTCCGGTGATAAGCAAATTCATCCATTACGTTGTCTTCAACAAGGTAATCCACATCATCCAAGTCCGAGTATGCCATTCTACCGACCCCCGCCAATCGATTGCTGTGATTTGCCTTAGGCTGATATAGAGAGTCTCAATGATCTCTATATCAAAGGTAATTCTTTTTGCCACTTAAGGGGATATTTCTATGAGTCACCGTCCCTAAGGTGCCCCGTTGTGGTATCATGGCAACTCAACTCCTCGCTATGTTGACAATCGTTTACCACCTTCTTAGGTGTGGAATCGTTGTCTACCTAGTGAACCTTCGTCATCTGTTCCACTCCATTCCTCTAGAGGTGTGCTTCGTCTCTCAGCCTGAGAGATATTTCCATGTCTCAATCCATGAGTTGATCCTAAGTTGTTCGATCTTCGAGGAGATCGATCCTTCTGGAGTTTTCCTTCCCTCTTCTTGTCATGTTAGTTGGAGTTCTCAGAACAAGACGACAAGACAAAGATGGTGATTGAATCAACGCTCTTATGAAGTGCACCCTGGATCGTGAAGATTATACTAGTTTGCGTTTCCCCTTTCATCTTACCCTACGCTCGAATCTCGGGACGAGATTTTTGTTTAGTGGGGGTGAGTTGTCACATCCCTAGCTGCTGGTAGTGCTCTAGGCTAGCTTCATGTGTGCATCATGTCTATATTTTCGAAACTTGAACTGAGGAATTTTGGAAGCCTCAAAAACTTAAATAAAAGAGGGGCAAAAACCCTAGAAATCTCATTCATTGCTCCAAAATGCTCTTCTTAAATGTTTGATAATTTTTGGTAAGGGTTCTGGTCCCAACCAAAATATTGAACATTTTTAAGGAATTATTTTTGGGACTTTGGATTTAATTCATTAGCTATTTAAATTTGAATTATATTCATATAATTAGAATATAATTTCAAATACCCCTGAAATATTTTATAAGCTTTTGGAAGAGTCCATCTAGCAATATAAAATATTCAGAGGAGTTTTTGGCATTGTTTGAATTATTTTAAATTCAAAACAGTGGCAAAATAAATTAAATAAAACAAAACAGAAATAAAAGACAGAGGAGAGAAACCTTACGTGGACCTACCTCTGCAGGCCACCAGGCCCACCTGGCCAGCCCAGCCCATCTCCACCCCCCCTGTCGTCTTCCTCCCTGCCAGGAGGACAGACACCGCGACGCCGCCGCGCGCGCCACCTCCTGCTTCCCCTGGCCACCTCCTGCTTCCTCCCTGAGCCCTCTAGCGACGCCACGGAGTCGTCCTCGACCGCTATCCCTCCCTCTGCTCGCTCTGGCTCTCTCCCTCTCCCGATTTGGAGCACCACCGAGAGCCACCGGAGGGCGCCGCCGTCGCATCCATAGCCACCGGCCACCCCTCGCCCTTCCGATGAGCTCAGGAGCTCCGTCCCGACCCCATGGAGCTGCACACCGACGCACGCGACCAGAGGAGGCCCCAGTCGACCGGAGCATCGTCGTCTTCATCCCCGGTGCCCGGAGATCGCCGCCGTAAATTCGCCGTCGCAGAAGCTTCCCCGAGCTCGCCGACCCCTCCGTCCAGTCCACTGTGAGCCCCTCTTCCTCTTCCCCCTTTCCTCAAGCTCGCGCTCATCCCCTAGCCCCTTCCTCCACCGTGGCCGAGAATTTCTCGCCGCCGGCCATGGCGCAGCCGTGGCCATAGCCGCGCATGCCCACGACGGAGTGCTTCACCGTGCTCATAAAGCCCCCAGGAGCCCAACACACCAACCAGCTCCCCCTCCCGCGCACCGCAACGCCAAACCCGCGGGTGCCCGAACTCCGGCCGCCGCGGAAGTGCTCGTCGCCGTCGACTCAGGCCATCCCAGCTGCTGTCGCTGCTACCACTAGATGCGCAAGAACACCAGCAAGCCGTAGCCACAAACCGCGCTCAAAATGGAGCCCCGTAGCGTTTTTCCGAAACGCTCCACCGTCGTTTTGGTCACCGCCGGCGTAACTCCGGCGAGGGTGACGCGGCAGATTAATTCGGGCTAATGACGCACTTAGTCAACACCTAGAGACACTGACAGCGGGCCCCACCCCTGGTCAAACCCCAGTCAGCGCTGGGTTTGACCGGGATTAGTTCCTGTGTCACTGACATGTGGTCCCCACACGTCAGGTTTGACCTGGGGCGCCCAGTTGACCCTGCTGACGTCACTGTGACGTGGTGCTGACGCCATAATCATTTCTGGATTTAATATTATTCAGGAAAATCCAGAAAATACCACAAACTTCAAAAATTCATAGAAATTCAACCGTAACTCCAAATTAAATAATTTATATATGAAAAATTATCAGAAAAATTCAAGGAATCCATCTGTACCATTTTCATGCATGTTAGAACAACTTATAGCTGCTGTTTAGCACAAATCAATTAAAGGGCATTTAAATAATCACATATGGAGTTTGAATTTGAATCTTGTATTCAAACCAACTTCATTTAATCTGTTGCTAGTTGCATTAGCCCAAAACACATTCATGTTGCCATGTCATAGCATGCATCATATTATGCATTGCATTGATTGTGTTCTTTTTGTTTGCCGGTATTTGTCCCCTCTCGATAGACGTGATACCGATGATGTGATCGTTGACACTGATGAAGACTCAATGTTATCTTCAGAAGTGCCAGGCAAGCAAAACCCCCTTGTTCATTCCGATAAAATCCCACTCTCTTGCTCCTGCTCTCTTTTACTGCATTAGGACAACAACGACATATTTGTTACTTGCTGCGGTAGCTGAACCCCTTTATCCTTTGCATGACCTGTCATTGCCACAGTAAATAGATGAAACCCACTAGCATGAGTAGGAGTTGTTTGAGCCCTGTTGTGCCTACTCATTCATGTTTGTTTGTCATGCCTGCTACTACTTAGAGTTGAGTCAGGTCTGATTCATCGGGGATGAATCAGAGGCGTGTGAACATGTCCTACCGTGTGTGAGCTAAGTGTGTGAACACGATTTGGTAAAGGTAGCGGTGGGAGGCCATGTAGGAGTACATGGTGGGTTGTCTCATTGCAGTCGTCCTCAGGAACTGAGTTCTGTGTTTGTGATCCATGATTCAGCTACTACCATACATTGGGCCCTGAAATATGACCCCGCTCGACTTCTTATTCACCCTTGTCCTCTGTCCAGGAGTTGCAAGTAGTTTCTGGTGTTTGTAGTATGCTGGAGGCCGTGGACTGCGCTGACCGTAAGGGTGGGCTGTGATGCGGTAGGCACGTGGCACGGTGTACCGGGCGCCCGTTTGGTGTCTTGGGAACCCTGTTCACATCGTTTGGGGCTGTGAGCGAAACTCCGGCCGGATCTCCTCATGGATGGAACCCGAATAGGCGATAAACCTGGACTAGAGACTTAGGTGTTTAGGTAGGTCGTGGTCTACACCCACGTCGGCTTTCGCTTGAAGTCTGCCGAGCACATGTCGTGTGCAGACGCTAAGTGGTGGAAACATGTATGAAGAAGTACACCCCTGCAGGGTTAACATCATCTATTCGAATAGCCGTGTCCGCGGTAAAGGACTTCTGGGTTGCTTATATCAGTTCATAGACAAGTGAAAGTGGATACTCTAAAATACGCAAGATAAGCGTGAGTGCTATGGATGGCGTTCTCGTAGGGAGACGAGAGCGGATCCATAGTGGTGTATTGATATGGTGAATATGTGGACTCGTGTGCGCCACCTCAAAAGAGTTACATTGCAGTCGTAGTTCAGGATAGCCACCGAGTCAAAGCTGGCTTGCTGCAGTTAAACCCCACCATCCCCTTTGTTGATAATGATGCATATGTAGTTAGTTCTGATGTAAGTCTTGCTGGGTACATTTGTACTCACGTTTGCTCATTTTATATTTTTGCAGAGAGATTTCGGTCTCGCTAGTAGTACCGCGTGGACTTCGACGCTTAGCTTGTTACCTCAGCTACGATCTTGTGCCCCGGCAGGATCTGGTAGATAGTCAGGCTTCTCAGCCTTTTTCAGTTATAGATGTCTGTACCCAGACATGATAGCTTCCGCTTGTGCTTTGACTTGTATGCTCTGATTGTTGGGTCATGAGACCCATGTTTGTAATATCTCGCTCCTCGGAGCCTATTGAATAAATTACTTGAGTCGTAGAGTCATGTTGTGATGCCATGTTGTATTTGCACATATCGAGCATACTGTGTGTATGCTATTGAAATGCTTGGTATGTGTGGGATCTGACCATCTAGTTGTTTATCTTTAGTAGCCTCTCTTACCGGGAAATGTCTCCTAGTGTTTCCACCGAGCCATGGTAGCTTGCTACTGCTCCGGAACACTTAGGCTGGCCGGCATGTGTCCTTCTTCGTTCCTGTGTCTGTCCCTTCGGGGAAATGTCACGCGATGAATATCGGAGTCCTGTTAGCCCGCTACAGCCCGGTTCACTAGAGTCCTGCTAGCCCAGTGCTACAGCCTGGATTCACTCGCTGATGACCGACACGTTCGATGCTGGGTCATGGATGCCTGTCCCTGTAAGTCTGTGCCACTTTGGGTTTACGACTAGCCATGTCAGCCCGGGCTCCTTATCATATGGATGCTAGCGACACTGTCATATACGTGTGCCAAAAGGCGCAAACGGTCCCGGGCAAAGGTAAGGCGACACCCGTGGGAATACCGAGCGTGAGGCCGCAAAGTGATATGAGGTGTTACATGCTAGATCGATGTGGCATTGAGTCGGGGTCCTGACAGCCTCGTATTCGGCCACGTTTTTGGAGGTGGCAAAATGGATTTGCAATGTGTATCTAACCTTGTCGCCCTTGGGAGAGGTGAGGACGATGCCGGCTCCCAAGCCGGTGCGCATCTTGGACCCGTCGAAGTGCATGCGCCAATGAGTGGAGTCGGGTGCCGGTGGCAGGTACTGGGTCTCGGCCCAATCGAAAAGGAAGTCGACCAGCACTTGGGACTTGATGACAGTGCGCGGCTAGTAGAAGATGGTGTAAGGAGCCAGCGCAATGGCCCACTTGGCCACCCGGTCAAATGCATCCCGGCTGCCTATGATCTCGGCAAGCGGGGCAGTGCAAACGACCGTGATGGGGTGCTCTTGAAAGTAGGGCTTGAGCTTCTTGGCGGCAAAGTACATGCCATAGCACATCTTCTGGTAGTGGGGGTAATTCTGTTTTGAGGTTGACAACACTTCGCTCAAATAATACACCGGCCTTTGGACCAGCTGAGCCCGGCCTTCTTCTGGGCGCTGAACCACGATGATGGTGCTGACCACCCGACTGGTTGCGGCAATGTAAAGGAGCATGGGCTCTTTTTCAGTCGGTGCCGCTAGGATAGGCGACGTGGTCAACATATTTTTTAACTTGTGAAAGGCTTCATCCGCCTGGTCGTTCCACTCAAAATGAGTGGACTTTCTCATGAGCTGATATAAAGGGAGAGCCTTCTCTCCCAGCTGACTGATGAATCGGTTGAGCGAAGCCAGGCATCCGGTGAACTTTTGGACATCTCGAAGCCGGGTGGGAATCTCCATCCTCTGTATGGCCTTGATCTTTACCAGGTTGCACTCGATGCCGCGTTCGGAGACCAGGAAACCTAGGAGCTGGCCGGCTGGTACTCCAAACACGCATTTCTCTGGGTTGAGCGCTTGATCTGAAACCGGCGCAAGTTGTCAAATGTTTCTTTGAGATCTTCCAGTAGGGTGCCATGCTTCTCCGTCTTCACCACAATATCCTCTACATAGACGTGGGCGTTCCTACCGAGTTGCTTGAGGAGGCACTTCTGCATGCAATGCTAAAAAGTGGCACCAACATTTCTCAAGCCGAATGTCATACTCAGGTAATAGAAGGCTCTGAATGGTGTGATGAAGGCGGTCTTCAGGCGGTCGGCTGGATCCAACTTGATCTGATGGTAACCGGAGTAGGCATCTAAGAAACTCAACAGCTCGCATCCGGCTGTGGAGTCTATCACTTGGTCAATCCGGGGCAAAGCGAATGGATCTTTGGGCCAAGCTTTGTTGAGGCTAGTATAGTCTATACACATGCGCCACTTCTTGTTCTTCTTCAACACCAGGACCAGATTGGAAAGCCATTCTGGAAAGAATACTTCCATAATGAAGCCGGCTGCCAGAAGCCGGGCTATCTCGTCACCAACAATTCTTCTCTTCTCCTCCGACAGTCGGCGGAGGGGCTGCTTGACAGGTTTTGCATCTGCTCGGACATGTAGCTTGTGCTCGGCGAAATCCGTTGGGACACCTGGCATGTCCTTGGGTGACCATGCAAAGATATCCCATTTCTCACGGAGGAAATCGACGAGCTCGCTTTCCTATTTGCTATCCAGGTTTGCACCCAGAACTGCAAATCTCTCCGGGTGCCCTGGATCCAGAAGTATCTTGTTTCCTTGGCCGGCTAGAAGGAGCCCTGAGCTTCTGACTCCTTGGGGTCTGGTGACAGGTCCGGCTGCTTGCCGGTCATGGCCACAACCCTGTAAATGATCTTCTTCTTGGCAGCAATCACGAGGGACTCGGCCAGCCGGCTGCTGGCTGCAGCACAGGCAGAGGATTTCATGTAGTCTCCAACTATGGTGATGATGCCCTTGGAGCTCGGCAGCTTCATCTTGAGGTAAGCATAGTGGGGCACAACCATGAACTTGGCCAAGGCAGGTCGGCCAAGTAAAGCATGGTAAGGGCTCTCTAAGTCCACCACTTGAAACCAGACCGCTTCTCGGCGGAAGTGATCTTTGTCTCCGAAGAGGACATCTATCTGGATCTTGCCGATTGGTGAGCAGGACATGCCGGGCACAATGCCGTGGAACACGGTCCGACTGGGCATGAGTTGCTTCGTCCTGATGTTCATCTTTTCCATGGTGTCACGGTACAGGATGTTGATGCTACTTCCTCCATCAATCAAAACTCAGGAGAAGCGGGCAGGCCGCCTTTCTGTTGCAAAGGTGGCATCCAACACCAACGCGTAAGATCCTGGAGACGGCATCACCTCTGGGTGATCAGCCCGGCTCCAGCTGATAGGCTTTTCAGACCAATGCATAAATTCTGGGTCCTTGGAGGCAACTGCATTGACTTCTTGGTGCTGTCGGTGCCGGGTGCGCTTGTCCTCAACCTGGCTTGTGAAGACGACATAGGCTGCATGCTCGTCAAGGAACTCGTCTTGAATGGCTCCGATTGCTGGGCGAGCGGCCGGCTATTGAGGAGCCGGAGGCGGCTGGCCAGCAGGAGGAGGAGGCAGTAGTCCTTCACACTTGGAGATTCGTGTGAGCCAATGAAATTTCCGAGTTGTGTGGTTGGACGGCTTCGCGCCGCTGTAGAACTTGCAGGGGCATCAAGGGTTTGCTCGTAGGAGAAAGCCGGCTGCCAAGCCGGCCTGCCGCCCTTCAGACGTTTGGGCGCGGGCTGCTTCTCAGGCTGTTCGTCTTCGACTGTGGCCACCTGCCGACTAGTGGAAGGCGGCATTGGAGCCTTGCGCTTGTTGTCGCTCTGGTGTGGGTGTCAGTTGGAGTCGCCAGTCAGTGTCCTTGGAGGCGGAGGAAGCACCTTTGCAAAGGCATCCACTCGGAGCTCGGTCTTCATCGAGGAGTCGGCCGTGGTGTATTTGTCTGCTACGACCAGCAGTTCATCAAGCGTAGTAGGCTCGTCGCAGAGAAGTCGGTGCTTGAGGAGGGTGCCCTCTCGGCACCCGACGGTGAAGTACTCTATCACTTGCACCTCATGCACGCCCTCACAAGAGTTACGGAGCTCGGCCCAACGCGTAAGGTAGTCGCGGGTTGATTCGCTGGGGCTTTGGACACACAAGGAGAGCTGGCGGGGCTTGGGAGGCCGCCTGTATGTGCTGGTGAAGTTGCGGATGAAGACTTCCGTGAAGTCTAGCCATCTGTTGACGCTGTATGGCTTGAGGCTATTCAGCCAGGTGCGCGCCGTGCCTTGAAGCATGAGGGGGACGTACTTCACGGCAACGCGCCTGTTGCCGTTTGCTATGCTGACTGCAGTGGAGTAGTCGATCAACCAGTCTTCCGGCTTCACCGAGCCGTTGTACTTTGGCTTGTCTCTTGGGAGTGAGAACCCTTTGGGGAAGGGCTCGTCGTGGATGCGGGGGCCGAAACAGGGCGGCCCGACATCATCTTCTTCTTCCAGCGCCAGGGATCGCTCCAGGCGGTCGATCCGATGGCGGGCATCATTCTCATCGACTCCCTCGTGGCGACCAAGGCGGTCGCCGAGTGTCGGGTGCGTGAAATGCGGCGGGGTGGGATATCTCTCCCCGTGAGGTAGAGGAGGAGGCAGGTTGCCTCGCTGTTCCATGGCAAGGGGGTGGCCTTCTGCGTCACGCTCGATGGAGAGGCGAGTCCGATTGTGACTAGCAGCCGGCTCCTTGTTTTTCCACTCGCGGGCGCCGCCTGCTGACGGCGTCCGGGATGTCGCGCCGTCGTCCCGGCAAGGAGGCGGATCGCTGTTTTGCTGGTCGGGTGCTCCAGTGCGGCAGCCGGCCTCATGCTGCTCGGCGGCCGCGCCGAGGAGCCGTTGGACGCGCTCCGTAATGTGGCGACGCTCATCGCCGTCGAGCTTGTCTAACTCGTCTGCTGCCGCCTGGGCAGCTCGAATGTTCTCCGCGGGCGTGGCGTAAACGGGGCGATCTGCCCCGAACATGCTCGCGATGGTCGCGCCACGCTGCCGGATCCCGCCGATGCGGCTAGGCCCACCAGGAGCCGGCGTGCCGCCGACGGCATGGTCCATCTCGCGCCTGTAGGCCTCCGAAAGGCGTCTCATGCTGGCCATCCATTTGGCGCTTTCGATGAGCTAGACACGGCGTGCCTCCAACATATCGGCGTCGGTGTCGGCCGGGATGGGGGCGTCCAAGTGGTGCAACACCATCTGCAAGGCGTCGTGGGAGTTCTCGCCGGAGCCGGCGCCGTGGCTGATGACCAGCATCTCGGTGACAGTGCTGCTGCTGCTGTCGCCTCGAGGAAGAGGGTCATCGATGACCACCATGTTGATGGGGAAGGCGTCAAGCGATGCCGTGTCGGAGTCGATAAGCATCAGGTCGGTGGAGCCAACTGACTCCAAGTCCCCAGTAGGCTCACTGGCGACGTGGAGCTGGTCGAGGAGGCTGACAAGGCGACTCTAGGGGCAGTCTGTGCCTGCTTCAGACGCAGGCTCATCGGAGAGGCAGACCTCACCGAGAAGATCGGCGAGGCAGCTCGCTGCACAGGTGTCGTCGATGCCATGCAACACGCCGGGGCAAGCGCCATCGGGCATGCCGGGCTGGCTACACTCACTGGGGAGGAAAAGAGTTCCCGTCCAGAGAAGGTCTACGAACGACGATGCACCTAGCCCCACGGTGGGCGCCAAATGTCGGGTGGTAGGTTCGACATATGCCAACGGCTGGCTTATCATTGTGGGAGCCAGTAAGACATTGCCGGTGCCTGGAAACGGGATAAGGCGAAGACATGCACGCCGGCGAATCTTACCCAGGTTTGGGGCTCTCCGTGGAGATAACACCCCTAGTCCTGCTCTACGGGGTCTTCGCATGATCACTAGATCGAGATATGTAGCTACAAGAGGCTCCTTGAGCTGTTCAGCTAGAGGAAGAAGAAGGGCAAGGCTAGCTCTCCTATTCTCTCTATGTGGTGTCTAAAACTCTCAGAGATCAACCCTTTGCATGGGTGCCCTGGGGGGTTTATATAGGCCTACCCCCCAGGGGTACAATGGTAATCCGGCTGGGCGTGGGTCCAGGCCGTTAGTGTATGTAGCCGCCTGCTTCTCCGCCGGCAGCTGGGGCCCGCCGACTACTGGCCTCTTGGCCGACAGGCTGGGCCCACCGCCTGGGGGTCTTGTCAGCTGCTGGTTACTATTGCCTTGCTCCTGGTGACGATGGCTTTGTCGGGGTAAGCATGGCTACAGTGCCGCCACCTGGCGGGCTTTCACTGTAGCCTTACCCCATCTTATCTATTTAATGGCGCACAAACTCCCAGGATGGGGGGGAGCCGACTGTCGGGAGCCGGCTTCTTCCCCAGGCCGACTGGCAGAGGTTGGCCGCCTTCTGGTATCTCTCTGGCAATAGGGGCCCGCCACCTACATGCCATACTGACAGCTTATAGCGGCTAGTGGGTGATGTCATGGTCAACATGGCAACAGTGCAGCGCCGGACGGGGAGTGGCCGCCCCGTATGGCGCACTGTGGCCATGCTTGCTCCAGGAGTCGGGGGTGGCAGGCTTCACTGTAGCCATGCCCCATCTTGTCGCCGTTATGTGGGTGCAGACTTCGAGGGTGTGAGCCGGGCCGCCTGCAAAGAGCCGGCCCTCTGATGGCCGGCTACTAGGAGTCGGCCCTCGTCGGGAGGACTCGTAGAAGAAGGCGGCCCTGCGTCTTGGATGTTTTGAGGCCTCAGCCGGCCCGATATTTTTTATAGAGCCCGGGGGTGCTGGTTAGGCTACCCATGACCATTTACTCCGACAACCATCACCAAGTCACTTGAACTTCATGATGAACTATAGTATGCAAGGGATGACAAAAAAGATTCCCGAGCTCTTCGTGATGCTAAGATTGATGAAGGTAGAAATCAAGAAAGAGCATCAAGTGTTGATGATTGACAAGATCACTAGTTTAAAGAAAAGGGCAAAGGGATAGAAAGGGAACTTCAAGTAGAATGGCAACCAAGTTGTCATTCCCGAGAAGATGCCCGAAGCTGGAGCCAAGCCTGAAACTGAGTGCTTCTACTACAAAAGGAAATGGTCACTAGAAGCAGAACTGCCCCAAACATTTGGTGGATAAGAAGGATGGCAATGTGAATAAAGGTATATTTGGCGGACAAGGAAGACAACATGATGGGTTATGTTTTCTCACATCTCAGTTAAAGTATATTGTCATGGATCATTCAAACATGTTGAGCTTGCCTTTCTCCCCTTGCTAGCCTAAATATCTGTACTAAGCGGGAATACTGCTTGTGCATCCAATATCCTTAAAACCAGTTTTTGCCATGAGTGTCCACCATACCTACCTATATGCGGTATTTACCTGCCGTTCCAATTAAATTTGCATGTGCCAAGCTCTAAACCTTCAAATTATAATCTGTTTTGTATGCCCGAATTGCTCATGTAGCAACTAGGGGCTGTTAGTGTCTTCCATGCTAGGTGGGTTATTCTCAAGAGGAGTGGACTCCGCTCCTCATTCACGAGAAAGTGGCGGTAATCGGGATGCCCAGTCCCATGATCAAAAAGATCAAAATCAAATCAAAATAATTAAACAAAACTCCCCCAGGAATGTTGTTAGTTGGAGGCACTCGTTGTTTCGAGCAAGCCATGGATTGATCCTTGTTGGTGGTCGAGGAGTATAAACTTTTACCATTCTGCGTGGGAACCGCCTATAATGTATGTAGTATGGAAGATATTGGGAACTCTTGGTTGTTATGTTGACAATGAGATCATACCTCTCAAAATTATTTATCTCTATTTTAAAATCGAGCTCTGGCACCTCTGCAAATCCCGGCTTCCCTCTGTGAAGGACCTATCTTTTACTTTATGCAAGAGTCAAGGTGATCTTCACCTTTCCCTTTTTCATTTTATCCTTTGGCAAGCACTTCGTGGTGGGGTGATCCTGATATATATATCCAATTGGATGTATGTTAGCATGAACTATTATTGTTGACATCACCCAAAGGTGAATACATTTGGAGGCAACATTATAAGCCCCAATCATTCTCTGTGTCTGATTAAAACTTCATAACCACAAGTATTGCGTGAGTGTTAGCAATTGTAGAAGACTATATGATAGTTGAGTATGTGAAATTTGCTAAATCAAAGCTCTGACATACACTCTTCCTGAAAGTAAGATGAATTGCAATTGTTTGATGACTAAGAGTGAAGTTTGCTAGTTTTCAAGAAAGTTTATGGTCTATGCTTTAACATGTGAATTGCTTGTTACTTGATTATGAAAAGTTTTATGAGATGAACTACTGTTATGACATATTATCATGCTAGAAAAGGTGATTGAAATTATCATTGATCAAACTTGTGCACCTCTAGCATTCACACTTCATAAATTCTTTCTTTTATCATTTACCTACTCGAGGACGAGTAGGAATTAAGCTTGGGGATGCTGATACGTCTCCAACGTATCTATACTTTATGAAGCATTCATGCTATATTACTATCTGTTTTGAATGATTATGGGCTTTGTTATACACTTTTATATTACTTTTGGGACTAACCTATTAACCGGAGGCCTAGCCCATCTTGCTATTTTATTGCCTGTTTCAGTATTTCGAAGAAAAGGAATGTCAAACGGAGTCCAAATGGAATGAAACCTTCGACATCGTGATTTTTTGGAAGATTATCATCCTGGAGGCTTGGAGAGGAAGTCAGAAGATCCTCGACTAGCCCACGAGATAGGAGGGCGTGCCCCCCTTGTAGGGCACGCCCCCTGTCTCGTGGACCCCTCGAGCACCCCCCCAACCGACTTCTTTCACCTATATAGTCCCACGTACCCTAAAAACATCCACGGAGAAGATAGATCGGGAGTTCCGCCACCGCAAGCCTCTGTAGCCACCAAAAACCTCTCGGGAGCCCTTCCCGGCACCCTGCCGGAGGGGGGATCCATCACCGGTGGCCATCTTCATCATCTCGGCGCTCTCCATGACGAGGAGGGAGTAGTTCACCCTCGGGGCTGAGGGTATGTACCAGTAGCTATGTGTTTGATCTCTCTCTCTTTCTCGTGTTCTCTCTCGTGTTCCCTCTATGGCATGATCTTGATGTATCCCGAGCTTTGCTATTGTAGTTGGATCTTATGATGTTTCTCCCCCTCTACTCTCTTGTGATGAATTGAGTTTTCCCTTTGAAGTTATCTTATCAGATTGAGTCTTTTATGAGAACACTTGATGTATGTCTTGCCGTGCTTATTTGTGGTGACAATGGGATATCATGTGCCTCTTGATGTAACCAACTTGCGGGTACCGCCCATGAACCTATGCATAGGGGTTGGCACATGTTCTTGACTCTCCGGTAGAGACTTTGGGGCACTCTTTGAAGTGCTTTGTGTTGGTTGAATAGATGAATCTGAGATTGTGTGATGCATATCGTATAATCATGCCCACGGATACTTGAGGTGACAATGGAGTATCTAGGTGACATTAGGGTTTTGGTTGATTTGTGTCTTAAGGTGTTATTCTAGTACGAACTCTTGAATAGATTGATCCAAAAGAATAACTTTGAGGTGGTTTCGTACCCTACCATAATCTCTTCGTTCGTTCTCCGCTATTAGTGTGTTTGGAGTGACTCTTTGTTGCATGTTGAAGGATTGTTATATGATCTATCTATGTTATTATTGTTTAGAGAACTTGCACTAGTGAAAGTATGAACCCTAGGCCTTGTTTCCTATCATTGAAATACCGTTTACGCTCACTTTTATCGCTTGCTACCTTGCTGTTTTTATAATTTCAGATTACAAATACCTTTATCTACCATCTATTTTGCACCTGTATCACCATCTCTTCGCCGAACTAGTGCACCTATACAAATTACCATTGTATTGGGTGTGTTGGGGACACAAGAGACTCTTTGTTATTTGGTTGCAGGGTTGTTTGAGAGAGAGCATCTTCATCCTACACTGCCTACGGATTGATAAACCTTAGGTCATCCACTTGAGGGAAATTTGCTACTATCCTACAAACCTGTGCACTTGCAGGCCCAACAACCTCTACAAGAAGAAGGTTGTGTAGTAGACATCAGTCGCAGAAACGTGCCAATGCTCCTTTGGCAAAATTCGTGCCGTTATTGGTGATGATGTTGTGTGGTACGCCATACCGGGTGGTGATGTCAGCAACGAATGTCACGGCAGTCGGCCAATTTAGCTTCTTGATTGGCTTTGCTTCAATCCACTTGGTGAACTTGTCCATGGCGACAAGCAGGTGTGTCATGCCGCCGTGTGCCGTCTTGAATGGGCCCACCATGTCCAGCCCCCAGAGGGCAAAGGGCTAGGTGAGGGGGATGGTCTTGAGGGCAGAAGCCGGTGAATGTTGCTTGGAGCTAAAAACTTGGCACCCTTTGCAGTGTTTGACCAACTCTTTGGCGTCTTCCAAAGCAGTCGGTCAGAAGAATCCATGGCAGAAAGCTTTGGTGACGAGTGATCTTGAAGCCGCGTGGTGGCCGCACTCGCCTTGGTGGATATCTTTGAGGATTGCAATGCCCTTCTCTGGCTCGACGCATCGTTGGAAGACTCCAGTGACACTGCGCCTAACGAGTTCTCTGTTCGCTATTCTGTATGCTCCGGCTTGGCGTTGAACTTGTCTTGCCGAGATCTCATCCGCCGGCAGCTCTCTATTTACCAGAAAGTTGAGGATGGGCTGGGCCCATGATGGAGCTGCGACTTCTTCTATTGCCAACACGGCTACTGCGACCAGGGCGGGTGGGTTGGGTGGTCAAGAGTTGGAGTCGGCCACCGCCTGCTGTGTCATCGTAGTCCCCGGGCCGGCTGCTGCAGTCCCCGGGTCGGGCTCTGAAGCCCCCGAGCCGGGTGCGACTACAACAGTCCCTGAGCCGCCTGCCGAAGTCCCCGAGCCGCCTGCTGAGTTCCTCAAGTCGGATTCGACTGTCTCAGGGTCAGGCGGCACGAAGATGGAGTCTCATTCTGGAGATGGCTACACGGACGGCTTGAGGAGGCATTGGAGGGAGATGCCGGTTGGTATAGCTTGCCGGGTGGAGCCGATTCGTGCCAGGGCATCTGCTTGCTCGTTGTCGGCCCGTGGCACGTGGATAAACTCGCACCCTTCAAAGTATCCATTGAGCTGCTGGACGTGGAAACGGTAGCTCGCCTTGTTTGCATCCTTGGCGTCCCAATCGCCAGATGATTGCTGGATCACCAAGTCCGAGTCGCCATAGCACAGGATCCGGCGGATGCCGAGTTCTTTGGCCAGCCGGAGCCCATGTATGAGCGCCTCGTATTCGGCTACGTTGTTGGAGGTGGCAAAATGGATTTGTAATGTGTATCTGAGCTTGTCGCCCTTGGGAGAGGTGAGGACGATGCCGGCTCCCAAGCCGGTGCGCATCTTGGACCCGTCAAAGTGCATCCGCCAATGAGTGGAGTCGGGTGCCGGTGGCAGGTACTGGGTCTCGGCCCAGTCGACAAGGAAGTCGGCCAGCACTTGGGACTTGATGACGGTGCGCAGCTGGTAGAAGATGGTGTAAGGAGCCAGCGCAATGGCCCACTTGGCCACCCGGTCAGATGCATCCCGGCTGCCTATGATCTTGGCAAGCGGGGCAATGCAAACGACCGTGATGGGGTGCTGTTGAAAGTAGGGCTTGAGCTTCTTAGCGACAAAGTACATGCCATAGCACATCTTCTGGTAGTGGGGGTAATTCTGTTTTGAGGTTGACAACACTTCGTTCAAATAATACACCGGCCTCTGGACCAGCTGAGCCCGGCCTTCTTCTGGGCGCTGAACCACGATGACGGTGCTGACCACCCGGCTGGTTGCGGAAATGTAAAGGAGCATGGGCTCTTTTTCAGTCGGTGCCGCTAGGACAGGCGACGTGGTCAACATCTTTTTTAACTTGTGAAAGGATTCATCCGCCTGGTCATTCCACTCGAAATGAGTGGACTTTCTCATGAGCTGATATAAGGGAGAGCCTTCTCTTCCAGCCGACTGATGAAGCGGTTGAGCGAAGCCAGGCACCCGGTGAACTTTTGGACATCTCAAACCCGGGTGGGAATCTCCATCCTCTGTATGGCCTTGATCTTTACCAGGTTGCACTCGGTGCCGCGTTCGAAGACCAGGAAACCTAGGAGCTGGCCGGCTGGTACTCCAAACACGCATTTCTCCGGGTTGAGTGCTTGATCTGAAACCGGCGCAAGTTGTCAAATGTTTCTTTGAGATCTTCCAGCAGGGTGCCACGCTTCTCCGTCTTCACCACAATATCGTCTACATAGACGTGGGCGTTCCTACCGAGTTGCTTGAGGAGGCACTTCTACATGCAACGCTAAAAAGTGGCACCGACATTTCTCAAGCCAAATGTCATAGTCAGGTAATAGAAGGCTCCGAATGGTGTGATGAAGGCGGTCTTCAGGCGGTCGGCTGGATCCAACTTGATCTGATGGTAACCTGAGTAGGCATCGAAGAAACTCAACAACTCGCATCCGGCTGTGGAGTCTATCACTTGGTCAAGCCGGAGCAAAGCGAACGGATCATTGGGGCAAGCTTTGTTGAGGCTAGTATAGTCTATACACATGCGCCACTTCTTGTTCTTCTCCAACACCAGGACCAGATTGGAAAGCCATTCTAGAAAGAATACTTCCATAATGAAGACGGCTGTCAGAAGCCGGGCTATCTCTTCACCAACAATTCTTCTCTTCTCCTCTGATAGTCGGCGAAGGGGCTGCTTGACAGGGTTTGCATCTGCTCGGACATGTAGCTTGTGGTCGACGAAATCCATCGGGACACCTGGCATGTCCTTGGATGACCATCCAAAGATATCCCGATTCTCAGGGAAGAAATCGACGAGCTTGCTTTCCTATTTGCTGTCCAGGTTTGCACCCAGAACTGCAAATCTCTCTGAGTGCTCTGGATCCAGAGGTATCTTCTTTGTTTCCTTGGCCGGCTAGAAGGAGCCCTGAGCTTCTAACTCCTTGGGGTCTGGTGACAGGTCCGGCTGCTTGCCGGCCATGGCCACAACCCGGTCAATGATCTTCTTCTCGGTAGCAATCACGAAGGACTCGGCCAGCCGGCTGCTGGCTGCAGCACATGCAGAGGATTTCTTGTAGCCTCCGACTATGGTGATGATGCCCTTGGAGCTCGGCAGCTTCATCTTGAGGTAAGCATAGTGGGGCACAACCATGAACTTGGCCAAGGCAGGTCAGCCATTTAAAGCATGGTTAGGGCCCTCTATGTCCACCACTTCAAACCAGACCGCTTCTCGGCGGAAGTGATCTTTGTCTCCGAAGAGGACATCTATCTGGATCTTGCCAATTGGTGAGCAGGACAGGCCAGAAACAATGCCGTGGAACACAGTCCGACTGGGCATGAGTTGCTTCGTCCTGATGTTCAGCTTCTCCATGGTGTCACGGTACAGGATGTTGATGCTACTTCCTCCATCAATCAGAACCCAGGAGAAGCGCGCGGGCCGCCTTTCTGTTGCAAAGGTGGCATCCAACACCAGTGCGTAAGATCCTGGAGACGGCATCACCTCTGGGTGATCAGCCCGCCTCCAGCTGATAGGCTTTTCAGACCAATGCATAAATTATGGGTCCTTGGAGGCAACTGCATTGACTTCTTGGTGCTGTCGGCGCTGGCTGTGCTTGTCCTCAACCTGGCTTGTGAAGACAACATAGGCTGCATGCTTGTCAAGGAACTCGTCTTGAATGGCTCCGATTGCTGGGCAAGCGGCCGGCTGTTGAGGAGCCGGAGGTGGCTGGCCAGGAGGCGGAGGAGGCAGTAGTCCTTCGCACTTGGAGATTCGTGTGAGCCAATGACATTTCCGAGTTGTGTGGTTGGACGGCTTCGCGCCGCTGTAGAACTTGCTGGGGCATCAAGGGTTTGCTCGTAGGAGAAAGCCGGCTGCCAAGCCGGCCTGCCGCCATTTAGACGTTTGGGCGCGGGCTGCTTCTCAGGCTGTTCGTCTTCGACTGTGGCCACCTGCCGACTGGTGGAAGGCGGCATTGGAGCCTTGCGCTTGTTGTCGCTCTGGTGTGGGTGTCAGTTGGAGTCTCCAGTCGGTGTCCTTGGAGGCGGAGGAAGCACCTTTCCAAAGGCGTTCACTCGGAGCTCGGTCTTCATCGAGGAGTCGGTCGTGGTGTATTTGTCTGCTATGACCAGCAGTTCATCAAGCATAGCAGGCTCGTCGCAGAGAAGTCGATGCTTGAGGAGGGTGCCCTCTCGGCACCCGACGGTGAAGTACTCTACCGCTTGCACCTAATGCACGCCCTCGCAAGAGTTACGGAGCTCGGCCCAACGTGTAAGGTAGTCGCAGGTTGATTCGCTGGGGCTTTGGACACACAAGGAGAGCTGGCGGGGCTTGGGAGGCCGCTTGTATGTGCTAGTGAAGTTGCGGATAAAGACTTCCGTGAAGTCTAGCCATCTGTTGACGCTGTATGGCTTGAGGCTGTTCATCCAGGTGCGCGTCGTGCCTTGAAGCATGAGGGGGACGTACTTCACGGCAACGCGCCTGTTGCCATTTGCTATGCTGACTGCAGTGGAGTAGTCGATCAACCAGTCTTCCGGCTTCACTGAGCCGTTGTACTTTGGCTTGTCTCTTGGGAGTGAGAACCCTTTGGGGAAGGGCTCGTCGTGGATGCGGGGGCCGAAACAGCGCGGGCCGACATCATCTTCTTCTTCCAGCGCCAGGGATCACGCCAGGCGGTCGATCCGATGGCGGGCATCATTCTCACCGACTCCCTCGCGGCGACCAAGGCGGTCGCCGAGTGTCGGGTGCGTGAAAGGCGGCGGGGTGGGATATCTCTCCCCGTGAGGCAGAGGAGGAGGCGGGTTGCCTCGTTGTTCCACGGGAAGGGGGCGGCCTTCTCCGTCACGCTCGATGGAGAGGCGAGTCCGACTGTGACTAGCAGTCGGCTCCTTGTTTTTTCGCTCATGGGCGCCGCCTGCTGACGGCGTCCGGGATGTCGCGGCGTAGTCCCGGCGAGGAGGCGGGTCGTTGTTTTGCTGGTCGGGAGCTCCAGTGCGGCAGCCGGCCTCATGCTACTCGGCGGCCGCGTCGAGGAGCCGTTGGACGTGCTCCGTCATGTGGCGACGCTCGTCGCCGTCGAGATTTTCTAGCTCATCTGCTGCCGCCTGGGCAGCTCGAATGTTCTCCGCGGGCGTGGCGTAAACGGGGCGATCTGCCCCGAACATGCTGGCGATGGTCGCGCCACGCTGCCGGATCCCGCCGATGCGGCAAGGCCCACCAGGAGCCGGCGTGCCGCCGACGGCATGGTCCATCTCGCGCCTGTAGGCCTCCGAAAGGCATCTCATGCTGGCCGTCCATTTGGCGCTTTCGATGAGCTGGACACGGCGTGCCTCCAACATATCGGCGTCGGTGTCGGCCGGGATGGGGGCGTACAAGTCGTGCAGCCCCATCTGCAAGGCGTCGTGGGAGTTCTCGCTGGAGCCGGTGCCGTGGCTGATGACCAGCATCTCAGTGACGGTGCTGCTGCTGCTGTCGGCTCTAGGAAGAGGGTCGTCGATGACCACCATGTTGGTGGGGAAGGCGTCAAGCGATGCCGTGTCGGAGTCGATAAGCATCGGGTCGGTGGAGCCAACTGACTCCAAGTCCCTAGTAGGCTCGCTGGCGACGTGGAGCTGGTCGAGGAGGCTGACAAGGCGGTTCTAGGGGCAGTCTGTGCCTGCTTCAGATGCAGGCTTGTCGAAGAGGCGGACCTCGCCGAGAAGATCGGCGAGGCAGCTCGCTGCACAGACGTCGTCGACGCCATGCAACACGCCGGGGCAAGCGCCATTGGGCATGCCGGGCTGGCTATGCTCACTGGGGAGGAAAAGAGTTCCCGTCCAGAGCAGGTCTCCGGACGATGGTGCACCTAGCCCCATGGTGTGCGCCAAATGTCGGGTGGTAGGTGCGACATATGCTAATGGCTGGCTTATCATTGTGGGAGCCAGTAAGACATCGCCGGTGCCTGGAAACGGGATAAGGCGAAGACATGCACGCCGGCGAATCTTACCCAGGTTTGGGGCTCTCCGTGGAGATAACACCCCTAGTCCTGCTCTGCGGGGTCTTCGCATGATCACTAGATCGAGATAAGTAGCTACAAGAGGCTCCTTGAGCTGTTCGGCTAGAGGAAGAAGAAGGGCAAGGCTAGCTCTCCTATTCTCTCTATGTGGTGTCTAAAACTCTCAGAGATCAACCCTTTGCATGGGTGCCCTGGGGGGCTTATATAGGCCTACCCCCCAGGGGTACAATGGTAATCTGGCTGGGCGTGGGTCCAGGACATCAGTGTATGTAGCCGCCTGCTTTTCCGCCGGCAGCTGGGGCCCGCCGACTACTGGCCTCTTGGCCGACAGGCTGGGCCCACCGCCTGGGGATCTTGTCAGCTGCTGGTTACTATTGCCTTGCTCTTGGTGACGATGGCTTTGTCGGGGTAAGCATGGCTACAGTGCCGCCGCCTGGCGGGCTTTCACTGTAGCCTTACCCCATCTTATCTATTTAATGGCGCACAAACTCCCAGGATGGGGGTGAGCCGACTGTCGGGAGCCGGCTTCTCCCCCAGGCCGACTGGCAGAGGTTGACCGCCTTCTGGTATCTCTCTGGCAATAGGGGCCCGCCGCCTACAGGCCATACTGATAGCTTATAGTGGCTAGTGGGTGATGTCATGGTCAACATGGCAACAGTGTAGCACCGGACGGGGAGTGGCCGCCCTGTACGGCGCACTGTGGCCATGCTTGATCCAGGATTCGGGGGTGGCAGGCTTCACTGTAGCCACGCCCCATCTTGTCGCCATTATGTGGGTGCAGACTTTGAGGGTGTGAGTCGGGCCGCCTGCTAAGAGCCGGCCCTCTGATGGCCGGCTACTAGGAGTCGGCCCTCGTCGGGAGGACTCGTAGAAGAAGGCGGCCCTGCGTCTTGGATGTTTTGAGGCCTCAGCCGGCCCGATATTTTTTATAGAGCCCGGGGGTGCTGGTTAGGCTACCCGTGACCATTTACTCCGACAACCATCACCAAGTCACTTGAACTTCATGATGAACTATAGTATGCAAGGGATGACAAAAACGATTCTCGAACTCTTCGTGATGCTAAGATTGACGAAGGTAGAAATCAAGAAAGAGCATCAAGTGTTGATGATTGACAAGATCACTAGTTTAAAGAAAAAGGCAAAGGGATATAAAGGGAACTTCAAGTAGAATGGCAAGCAAGTTGTCACTCCCGAGAAGATGCCCGAAGCTGGAGCCAAGCCTGAAACTGAGTGCTTTTACTACAAAAGGAAATGGTCACTAGAAGCAGAACTGCTCCAAACATTTGGCGGATAAGAAGGATGGCAATGTGAATAAAGGTATATTTGATATACAAGTTATTGATGTGTACCTTACTAGTGCTCGTAGTACCCCCTGGGTATTTGATACTTGTTTGGTTGCTAAAAATTAGTAACTCGAAACAGGAGTTGCAGAATAAATAGAGACTAGTTGAGGATGTAATGACGATGAGTGTTGGAAGTGGTTCCAAGATTGATATGATCATCATCGCACACTCCCTATACTTTCGGGATTAGTGTTGAACCTAAATAAATGTTATTTGGTGCTTGCGTTGAGCATGAATATGATTAGATCTTATTTATTGTAATACAGTTATTCATTTAAGATAGAGAATAATTGTTATTCTATTTACATGAATAAAACCTTCGATGGTCATACACCCAATGTTGATGGTTTATTGAATCTCGATCGTGGTAATACACATATTCATAATATTGATGCAAAAAGATGCAAAGTTGATAATGATAGTGCAACTTATTTGTGGCACTGCCGTTTGGGTCATATCGATGTAAAGCGCATGAAGAAACTCCATAAAGATGGACTTTTGGAATCACTTGATTATGAATCATTTCATACTTGCGAACCGTGCCTCATGGGCAAGATGACTAAAACTCCGTTCTCCAAAACAATGGAACGAGCTACCGACTTATTGGAAATAATACATACAGATGTATGTGGTCCAGTGAGTGTTGAGGCTCGTGGCGGGTATCATTATTTTCTACCTTCACAGATGATTTGAACAGATATGGGTATATCTACTTAATGAAACACAAGTCTGAAACATTTGAAAAGTTCAAAGGATTTCAGAGTGAAGTGGAGAATCATCATAACAAGAAAATAAAAGTTTCTACGATCTGATCGTGCAGGAGAATTTATGAGTTACGACTTTGGCCTTCATTTAAAACAATGTGGAGTAGATTCACTGCTCACGCCACCTGGAACACCACAGCGTAATGGTGTGTCCGTACGTCGTAACCGCACTTTATTAGATATGGTGCAATCTATGATGTCTCTTACCGATTTACCACCGTCGTTTTGGGATTATGCATTAGAGACAGCTACATTCACGTTAAACAGGGCACCATCAAAAATTTGTTAAGACGACGCATTATGAACTATGGTTTGGCAAGAAACCTAAGATGTCGTTTCTTAAAGTTTAGGGCTGCGATGCTTATGTGAAAAAGCTTCAACCTGATAATCTTGAACCCAAATCGGAGAAGTGCGTCTTCATAGGATACCCAAAGGAAACTGTTGGGTACATCTTCTATCACAGATCCAAAGGCAAGATATTCATTGCTCAGAATGGATCCTTTCTAGAGAAGGAGTTTCTCTCGAAAGAAGTGAGTGGGAGGAAAGTAGAACTTGATGAGGTAATTGTACCTTCTCCCGAATTGGAAAGTATTTCATCACAGAAATCAGTTCCAGTGATCCCTACACCAATTAGTGAGGAAGTTAATGATGATGATCATGAAACTTCAGATCAAGTTACTACCGAACCTCGTAGGTCTTTCAGAGTATGATCCGCACCAGAGTTGTACGGTAATCCTATACTGGAAGTCATGTTACTAGACCATGGTGAACCTACAAACTATGAGGAAGCGATGGTGAGCCCAGATTCTGCGAAATGGCTTGAGGCCATGAAATCTGAGATGGGATCCATGTATGAGAACAAAGTGTGGACTTTGGTATACTTGCTCGATGATCGGAAAGCTATAGAAAATAAATGTATCTTCAAGAGTAAGACGTACGCTGATAGTGGTGTTACTATCTACAAAGCTCGACTTGTCGCAAAAGCTTTTGACAAGTTCAAGGTGTTGACTACAATGAGATTTTCTCAACTGCAGCGATGCTTAAATCTGTCCAACTCATGTTAGCAGTTGCCATATTTTATGAAATCTGGCAAATGGATGTCAAAACTGCATTCCTGAAATGGATATTTCTTAAAGAAGAGTTTTATATGATGCAACCAGAAGGTTTTATCAATCCTAAAGGTACTAACAAGGTATGCAAGCTCCAGCGATCCATCTATGGACTGGTGCAAGCATCTCGGAGTTGGAATATACGCATTGATGAGTTGATCAAAGCATATAGTTTTATACAGGCTTGCGATGAAGCCTGTGTTTACAAGAAAGTGATGGCATATTGTTGATCGGAAATGATGTAGAATTTTCTGGAAAGCATAAAGGAGAGTTTGAAAGGAAATTTCAAAGAAATATCTCAGTGAAGCTGCTTAGATATTGGGCATCAAGATCTATAGAGATAGATCAAGACGCTTAATAAGATTTTTCAATGAGTACATACCTTGACAAGATTTTGAAAGAGTTCAAAATAGATCAGTCAAAGAAGGAGTTCTTGCTTGTATTACAAGGTGTAAAGTTGAGTAAAACTCAAAGCCCGACCACGGTAGAAGATAGAAAGAGAATGAAAGTCATTCCCTATGCCTCAGTCATAGGTTCTATAAAGTCTGCTATGCTGTATACCAGACCTATTGTGTACCTTGCCAAGGTTTTGGCAAGGGGGTACAATAGTGATCTAGGAGTAGATCAATGGACATCGGTCAAAATTATCCTTAGTGAGGACTAAGGAAATGTTTCTTGGTTATAGGAGTGATAAAGAGTTCGTCGTAAAGAGTTACATCGATGCAAGCTTTTACAGCGATCCAGATGACTCTAAAGTCTCAATCTGGATATATATTGAAAGTGGGAGCAATTAGGTAGAGTAGCTCCATGCAGAGCATTGTAGACATAGAAAATTTGCAAAATGCATATGGTTGTGAATTTAGCAGACCCGTTGACTAAACTTCTCTCACGAGCAAAACTTGATCGCACCTTAGTACTCTTTGGGTGTTAATCACATAGAAATGTGAACTAGATTATTGAATCTAGTAAACCCTTTGGTTGTCGGTCACATGGAGATGTGAACTATTAGTGTTAAGTCACATGGCGATGTGAACTAGATTATTGACTCTAGTGCAAGTGGGAGACTGAAGGAAATATGCCCTCGAGGCAATAATAAAGTTATTATTTATTTCCTTATATAATAATAAATGTTTATTATTCATGCTAGAATTGTATTAACCGGAAACTTAGTGCATGTGTGAATACATAGACAAAACATAGTGTCCCTAGTATGCCTCTACTAGACTAGCTCGTTAATCAAAGATGGTTATGTTTCCTAACCATAGACATATGTTGTCATTTGATAAACGGGATCACATCATTAGGAGAATGAGTGATGGACATGACCCATCCGTTAGCTTAGCATTATGATCGTTACAGTTTCATTGCTACTGCTTTCTTCATGACTTATACATGTTCCTCAGACTATGAGATTATGCAACACTCGAATACTGGAGGAACACCTTGTGTGCTATCAAACTTCACAATGTAAAAAAGGGTGATTATAAAAATGCTCTACAGGTGTCTCCGAAGGTGTTTGTTGGGTTGGCATAGATAAAGATTAAGATTTGTTACTCCGTGTTTTGGAGAGGTATCTCTGGGCCCTCTAGGTAATGCTCATCACTATAAGCCTTGCAAGAAATGTGACTAATGAGTTAGTTGCGGGATGAAGTAATACGGAACGAGTAAAGAGACTTGCAAGTAACGGGATTGAACTAGGTATGATGATACTGATGATCGAATCTCGGGCAAGTAACATACCAATGATAAAGGGAACAACGTATGTTGTTATGCGGTTTGACCAATAAAGATCTTCATAGAATATGTTGGAGCCAATATGAGCATCCAGGTTCCGCTATTGGTTATTGATCGGAGATGTGTCTCGGTTAGGTCTACATAGTTCTCGAACCCGTAGGGTCCGCACGCTTAACGTTCGATGACGATATGTATTATGAGTTATGTGTTTTTGATGAACGAAGTTTGTTCGAAGTCCCAGATGAGATCACGGACATGACGAGGAGTTTCGAAATGGTCGAGACATAAGGATTGATATATTGGATGGCTATATTCGGACATTTGAAGTGTTCCGGAAAGTTTCGGATAAAACCGGAGTGCCAGAGGGGTTACCGGAACCCCCCGAGAAACTAATGGGCCACATTGGGACTTAGTGGAGAGAGAGAGGAGCGGCCATGGCAGGCCGCGCGCCCCTCCCCCTTGGGTTCGAATTGGACTAGGGAAGGGGGGGGAGACGCCCCCTTTCCTACACCCTCTCCCTCTCCTTCCTTTCCCCTCTCTCCCTCTTGGTGGAATCCTACTAGCACTAGTAGGACTCCCCTGTTGGGGCGCACCCTAGGGGCCGTCCGGCCTCCCCCTTGCTCCTTTATATATAGGGGCAGGGGGCACCCTAGAACACACAAGTTTCTCTTAACCGTGTGCGGTGCCCCCCTCCACAGTTACACACCTCGATCATACCATCGTAGTGCTTAGGCGAAGCCCTGCGCCGGTAGCATCATCATCACCGTCACCACGCCGTCGTGCTGACGGAAATCACCCTCGTCCTCAACTGGATCAAGAGCACGAGGGACGTCATCGAGCTGAACATGTGCTGAACACGCAGGTGCCGTATGTTCGGTACTTGATCGGTTGGATCGCGAAGAAGTTTGACTGCATCAACCGCATTATTGAAACACCTCCGCTTTTGGTCTACGAGGGTACGTGGACACACTCTCCCCTCTCATTGCTATGCATCACCTAGATAGATTTTGTGTGATCATAATTTTTTTTGAAATTACCGCATTCCCCAACAGTCATAGTAGTGAGAGGTAGCCACTTATAAAGATTTGTACCAAGATTATAGTTGTGAATAATACAGAGTTGAGGTACCTCATTGTGAGAGTGTGATATCTCAAGTTTGTGAAGGTCCTCAAGAGTGTGGGTACTAGAACCACCACACAGCGGGTTCCTACAATTCATCTCGGAGCTGAGGTTGCCCTGCATTCTCAACAGTTGGTACCAGAGACAGGTCATCAGGGACCAACAAGAGGAGGAGTAAGAGGTGAGTGCTGGGCACTTAAATTGATTGGAGTCACTAAGAGGCACTAAGGGGAGACTCTATCAGAGAACAATCCGGGACTATGAAGATCGCTAGTCCGGGACTAAGCGTAGGGCGCAAGGCGTCAGTTGAGATGGCAGATCTCATGGGCGCGGGAAGTGGCTTGAAGAGACTCAATAGCCACAATTATGACTATTGGCAGACATGCATGGAGTCATACCTGCATGTCCATGACCTATGGGAAGTCATTGCAGGCACTAAGGCTACTCCTCCAGAGAGTGCAGAAGCCTTGCGGAAGTGGCGCATCAAGGCAGGCAAGGCTATGTTCACACTAAAGACCACCATTGAGGAGGACCTAGTGGAGCATATTCGAGATGTGGACACACCGAAGGTGGCTTGGGATACTTTGGCAAAGTTGTTATCAAGAAAGAATGAGGCGTGGCTCCATCTCTTAGAAAATGAGCTCGCAGGTATCTCACATGGCACTCTAAGCATCAACCAGTACTTTACAAAAGTAAAGAATACTTGTCGTGATATATCTCAGCTTGATCCTGAAGAGAAGATACATGAGGCAAGGATGAGAAGGATCATTATCCATGTCCTAATACCAGAGTACACTGGGTTTATTGCCGCGGTGAGAGGATGGCCTACTCAACCATCTTTGGTAGAGATGGAGAATTTGTTGGCTAATCAGGAGGCATTAGCTAAGGAGATGAGCAAGATCACCTAAAAATAGACAGATGAAGAGGAGGCGCTCTTTGTCAAAAGAAAATAGAGTCCACTAAGAGGCTGAGAAGATGTGAAGGAGAAGTGGACAAGAAGTGAAAGGTGGTGCCCAAAGGAGAGCAACTATTCGAGGGGAGCTCAAAGAAGAAGAGAAGACAATGAACATGATTTAATAAATGGAAGAAGAAAACGAGGTGAGTGTTTCAATTGTGGAAAGAAAACCCATCTTGCTAGGGATTGTTGGAGTCCAAAAAAGCGCTCGGAAGAAATTGTGGCTACTACCATGAATGTCGTCATGGAGGAATGTCCAAGTGAGGAAGAATGGGATGGTGAGGCAGCAATCTGCATCGAGGATGACGAAGTTTACTTCATGGAAGACCTGATGGACTGTGGGCATCCATCAACTAGTGATGTGACCCATGAAGAAACCGATGAAAAAGAAGAAGAGTGGGATGTAGAAGGTGGCTTCTCCATAGAGGTGTGGAGTCAAGAGCTCATTAGGTGAATCTCTAGTATTTGTACATTACAGCAAAAAATACCTAGAAGTTCTCGCCAATGGGAAAGAGGATATTGAGTGAAAGGAGATAGAGCATGAACCGTCTAACGGTGAGAAGTCACAACAGGTAGAGCACAACAGACCTATAGATGGAGCATTGATTGATCAAGAAGATACACTCGTGTACATTGAGGAGGAGGAGAACCTACAAGGTTTGGATCCTCATACACTCAAGAATCTTGATCTGATCAACGTGGATGACATAGAGGATAACATGGAATTTTGGAGATCAAAGCCACCGGATCTCAGGTACGCTAATGTTGCACTTGCTCAAATGATTTTACCATATGAAAAAGAGTCAACCAAGAAGCAAGTGTGGGCAAAGACAAAAAAGAAATAAAAGCAAGTCGCCAGGAAGTTGCATGACAAAAAACAATGGTGCAAACCAATTGAAAGGAGAGTCGTATCCATGGCATTTAGTACGTAAGAAACTATGAAATGGCAAAGCCAATAAGATCCATGAATATCAACAATGATATGATCCACCAGGCAAGTATGCATTGAGGGGGGGGGGGTGTTGAGAAATGCAATGCATACTTGGAAGGTTCTAGAAATATGAAGAAGACTTCAAGAAGCTTCTAGAATATTATGGAGTATTTCATGAGAAAGGAGGATATAATGGAAGAAAGTTAGAAGCTACATGAGTAACCACGGTGGTGAGATTTAGAGATCTAGAATTATGAAAAGTTCTAGAGTAAGATATTTTGGTGTAGTAGAAAATATCTAGAAACTAGATACTTGCCATCGACACTCTAGAATAAACGTCGGACATGGTTCATGGTAAATAGTAGAGAAATCTACAAATAAGATAGTTGTATGAAGTTCTCTAGAATCCACTTGGCAAACATCCAACAGTGTTGTAATACTATAAATAGGGGTGCCACCCCTCGCATGTTTGTAAGAAAAGAAAGGAAGAGAAATCTATGAAGTAAAAGAGCTACCAAGTGAGAGAGGTAGAGATGTCATAGTAGTGAGAGGTAGCCACATATAAAGAGTTCTACCAAGATTATAATTGTGAATAATAAAGAGTTGAGTCCATGTTAGCAGTTTACTAGTTTTTAAGATCCTTTTTATTCTTTTGTTGTTGAATGCTATGAGTTTTGGTTGAATAGAGTTGCATGTGTATTGGAAAAAAATTAAACATTAAATGTTCGCCCCAACTAACTTCAATTCCGGGGTCCACCACCGCTGCTACATAAAGCTACATTCTTAACTCCTTAGAAAACAAGGTTAGAACTTAACCACCCATAGAATGCGTGTTATACTAATACGAGACAACAAAACGACAGAGCTCAAAAAGACAGGACAACGGAGGACAGCACAAATCGCATGCTAGATCGCAACTGAGGGAAGTTACTCAAGTTAATTATCTTAAGTAAAGTTAATTAGAGAGGGAGTGACAACTTTATTTCACCTATGTGCGCACACACAGCGACATGCACTCTTTTTTTTTCCTCAAGAGAGACAGGGACTGGCAGTGATCGTTGATATGTAATGTGCCAATTACTTTCGGCTCAGCTTAAACAACCATCATTACATGGGCTGTCGCTTTGATATAGTATGAATCGGGGCAGGATTAAGTTGAGTTAAAAGGAATTGGCCTTATGTGCATGCTTGCATGCTCGCTGTCAAGTACGGATAAGCCTGCAGGTTCGCAGACGGCCGGCCATTGGTCGATCAGAGCTAAGCTTGGTCCTACTCGAAATCTCTGAGGTGACGCTGAGCCATTGATAGGTTACCGCAACGAGAGAGCGAGCGATTGGTGCGAGTGTGAGTGTGACCCTGTGGGTGCATGCGGGCACCAAGTAGAAGGCTTCTGCTTTCAGCAAGGTTGAAGCTGGGATGGCATGCATGTTGATGATTGTTACTCGGCTCCTCGAAACTACTAGGAAAAATATCTCAGTTTGGAGCGAGGGAAGAGAACACTACTTATCTCTATTAGCGTGCAAAAATGGGTAGGTTGTCAAGAATTTCAATGGAAATTCCTGCATTCCGAACATATATTCGTACGCCATTGGCACGACGGAATCGTCAACCACGTATAAAAATACACATGTGAAACAGTACGATCATCAATACTTGCCTTGCACAGCTAATGGGCGCTGAGAGAGAGCACACCGATCACCACTATTTTGTAGTAGTATAAGATTCAGTTGAAAAAGACAGGACTTGACCTAACCTATTATTGCCACCGCGCATGACGTGGGAGAGAGCCACTCAGAGCCTCCTGACTGATTAAACTAGCAGTGATTAGATTAGCGAAAAAGCGCTCAGAACAAATATCCTAACCCCAATAGACAAACACCCAAAGTGCTGGCTCCTCGATCGATCCCAGCGGCAGCAGCCAGCAAGGAAGGAAAGCGAGTTGGGATCTACTACCAGATGCTAGTTGCCGGATAGTTGCGCGCCATCATCATTGCATTAGCGTCAGTGCGCAACGCAAAGCTGAGTACTACCGTAGTAATTAAGCTTTGTTAGTGGCAGCAATCATGCGTCATCACGTAGGGTTTAAGGTTGACCACTGCACTAACAACAATATCGGAGGGCCGCCGGCCGGGATGAGGAGGGCGGCACTACGGGGCGTCCGTCGCCGCTGGCGGGCGCGACGTGGAGCATTCCAGTTCCACGGTTGAGGGCTTGAGGCGAGCGGCAGCCTGACGGGCGGGCAGGTGCAGCTACAAGCCAGAATTGAAATGGCCGGTGGCCCGGTGATACATACGTGGTGGCAAACGAAGATGCTGGTAGCTAGCTACGTCCGGTGTCCAATCATTCTTCCCAACGTGTCAATGTGGAAGTAGTTTCCTCCAGTCCTCCTCATCTTGTTCATCTCCGGCAGCGAGGCGGGCCACGAGTTCTTATTCTCCAAGGCGGCAAAATGAGCACGGACGGGTACGTGAGATGCTTGCTTCCGGCTTTACAGTCTGCAGGCAGATCGAATAATTTCAAAGACCGGAGGAACCTCCTGATTATATACTACTACTCCCGATAAGCACAAATGTTGCGTGGGTCGCATGGGAGTGGGGAATATACGCTAGCTAGCTAGCTACCCTGTAGCCATAATATTCGAATCCTACAACGTTCTTTACATTCTAATTGTTCGCCAGAGACAGGTTGGTTGACCGACCAATCGGTTCGTGTTGACTCTGAAAGCCTGATCTGAGATTCCTCATTCCTACCCTACACTGATAGAAAAAGAGGCTTCCGTCCAGCCCCATTAGTCGCGAAACTGTAGGAACCGCGACTAATGAAGTCTTTAGTCGCGGTTCGGCAGATGAACCGCGACCAAATGCCTGGGCCCAGGGCGCTCGCGGGCTTTAGTCGCGGTTGGCCAGGCCAACCGCGACTAAAGGTGCCCAAAGG
>NC_057798.1:778358590-778360639 GCF_018294505.1 Triticum aestivum
ATGGAAATGTCAAAAAAATAAAAGAAAATAAGTTTCTCATGTGATATGTGGTCTAGTTGTTGGGAAAATTTGCAAATGTGAATTTTGACTTTATTTGCAAAATCTCTCTGAAATTTGTAAAAATGGGCATAACTTTTGCATACTAACTCGGATGAAAAAGTTTTTTATATGAAAAATCATCTACTCGAAAAGTTACATCCAAATTTAACCGGGGGAACCCCGTTAAACATTTTCAAAATCCTCAAAAACCTAATAGAAAAAAAGTTACGGGGCTTGTAAGATCTAGAGTGGAAAAAATTGAAAAATATTCAAACAGTGGGCAAACTATGGTCAAACAATGGTCAAACTAATTATTCTAGAATATTAGTGTTACTAAATAATTATTTTCATTATTTCAATTTTGGTCAAATCTGGTCAAACTGTGGTCAACTGTGGTCAAACTGTGGTCAAACAATGGTCAAACTAATTATTCAAGAAATATTAGTGTTACTAAATAATTATTGTTTTTTAAAACAATAGTTTCAAACTCAAACAGTGAAATGTGTCACTTCATGCTCAAGCAAAATTCCTGAAGGTTAATAGGATTGACATCTTATTATTATCAGGAAAACAACAAGTGCAGACTTGGAGCGTGGGAGAATAGAACCCGGAAGTTAAGCGTGCTTGGGCTGGAGTAGTGAGAGGGATGGGTGACCGGTTGGGAAGTTAGATGATTTGGAATGATGAGGGGTGATAAAAGAATAAATTGAGAAGTGATGAGGGGTGGTGATTAGAGACTAGAGGTTAAAATAATTCAGAAATTTGAAAAAAAAAATTTCAATTTTTTTTTTCAAAAACCTGTGGCGGCCTTTAGTCGCGGTTAGCCACAAGAACCGCGACTAAAGGTCCTCCGCCCCGAAGGCCACCTGGCGCCCACGTGGACGGGCATTTAGTCGCGGTTCTTAAGCAACCGCGACTAAAGGGGGGGGGGGCCTTTAGTCGCGCCCGTTCTGTCGCGGTTGCGCAACCGCGACTAATGGCAGTTGCGAACCGCGACCAAAGGCCCTTTTTCCACCAGTGCTACTTGCCGCAATGATTTGGGTGGTTTTCATTTGCCAACCGTTTGTGCCCCGATGAATTAGCAAACTCATGTCTGTACTCATGTAAAAAAAAATAATTCTTGTGAGAAACATCAAATGGCCGCACAGTTGTAACAAAGTTATGAGTAGTTCGAAGAAAGAATGGATACAAGTAAAAGATGCGAACACAAAAAAGAGAGATAGTGGTAGTAAAGGAAGATTGCATCCATGAGTGCCCGCATCTCCCAAACCTCGTGGAAAAGAACCAAATCCCACCACACGATCTACAAAAGTGGAGCGTCCAATCTTTGATCTGCCTGGGTCATGCCTCCAAGATTCCATGTTGCTTTATAGACGCTGAAATGAATCCAAATCCTATGGCGTACTATTTATCGAGAGTGATATATACCCCTCGAAACTTTATGCGCCTAATATTATGAATGGAGGGAGCATCGTCAGAGATATGGGTATGTCGAGGGGTGGGATGCCACAAAACATGGGCCAGTTTATGAAGAAACAAAATTTGGGTAGGCTTAGATTTGAAATTTTGCTGTCTTTTGACCACCCCCGAGTACTCATGTGTTTCACCCCTTCTCCCCGCCAATTTTTTTTGAGCTTTTCGCCGCCAAGAGTTAAGAAAATCGACTAGTACCACCTACATACGAAGTATGCACTGGTAACAAAAAATTGATTTTCCTTGCCATTCTTTCTTTACGAAAATGCCAAAGGCCATATATTAAGTAGCATGAACTCTTACCAAAATTAAAAATACATCCAAATTCTTGGGGGTGTCAAAGTCTTCTTCCACCTACATCCACCGGCGGCGCGTCATGAGCAAAGCTCTATGCTGCCTCTTGGCCTCCGTCTCAGCGAAGAAAACTGGGTTGGATGGGTCGCCTCAACGCGGGGGCCCTGACGAGGGGGAACCTCGTTCGGATCATCCTTCCGGAATCCAAAACAACTTTTTATGCGAAACAGGTGGTGTGTGTAT
>NC_057798.1:778360929-778363161 GCF_018294505.1 Triticum aestivum
CATGGTTCGCTTGTGCTTGAGATTCCGGGGTTCAATATACGTGGGTCCGGGATGTTTTGCTTAGTTGAGGATGGGTTTTTCTTGATGCTGGTCTAGTACTTTTAGGGATCATCTATTGTCTAAGAAATTGTGACTTTTTGTTGCATTGTGCCTGTCGGTGGCTCGTTTGAAACGCCGTCGAGTAGGAGAAAAATCTTTTGTCTTTAGAATGGGTCTTGGCTCAAAAATGGTTAAAAACTTTGCTTCTCGACGAAATGATCAGATATGAGAACGCTAACATGCTATGAATTTGTGACAGCTAGAAGGTTTGATAGATTTGGCTTCCAATTGTTTTTTTTAATACGTCCTCGTTTATGTGATGCATGTGCTCTTGGATTGAGAAAAACATAATGGTGGGGGTTATCATTGTCGTGATAGCATTTACAACACATCGAGACAACTGACCCAACTTTGCAGCTGCATTTAGCAAAAGGAGAAGCACTATCTAGCCGATGCACAGCTTAATTCTAGGGGAAAAATGGTTTTGTAAAGTGTTGTTATATGTGCTGGAATTTAGTCTATTTTGGGACAGCTCAATAACTATTTTAAAAATTCCTAAATAAATCCTAGATGCCCACTTAGCCCATTTGTGCAAGGCAAGGGATACTACTAAAGTTTAGTCCCACATTGCTAGTTGAGTGGGAGTTGGACCTCCTTATAAGGGAGGTTCTTTCCCCACTTGTATGAGCATGAGAACAAGAGGGACATCCACGCGCGCTCCTCCTCCGCCGCCATGCCGCGTCTTTCCATTCCTCCTTATTCTGTTCTTGATGTTGCTCATGTTCCTCGACTTACCATGAATCTGTTTTCTGCTGGTCAACTTACTGATTCTGGTTGTCGTGTCATCCTTGACGTTGACTCTTGTTCTGTCCAGGACCGTCGCACGCACACTCTGGTTGGGGCTGGCCCTCGCCGCCGTGATTCTCAGGGTCTTTGGGAGTTGGACTGGCTTCATGTTCCTTCCACTGCCACCACCATCGCCAGTTCCTCCGCTTCAGTCGCCTACGTTACTGGTTCCTTCAAGCAGTGGCATCATCGACTTGGTCATCTGTGTGGTTCTCGGTTGTCGTCTTTAGTTCGTCGAGGTCTTCTGGGGTCTGTCTCAGGAGATGTCTCTTTAGAGTGTCAGGGTTGTCGTCTTAGCAAGCAGATTCAGTTACCATATTCACATAGCGAGTCAGTGTCTAAGCGTCCTTTCGATTTAGTTCATTCTGATGTATGGGGTCCGGCTCCTTTCGCTTCGAAAGGTGGTCATAAATACTATATTATTTTCACAGATGATTTCTCTCATTAAACATGACTTTATTTCATGACTTCTCGTAGTGAGGTGTTGTCTATTTATAAGCATTTTGCCGCCATGGTTCATACTCAGTTCTCTTCACCCATTCGTGTTTTTCGTGCTAACTTCGCTGGCGAGTATATCTCTAAGATGTTGCGTGGTGTTCTTGCTGAGCAAGGAACTGTAACGCCCCGGTTTCGATGCGCCAGGTGTCTGCCAGTTATTCGCCGTCGTTGCCATGTCTTTTGCTTGCATGTTGCATTTTGCCATGTCATCATCTGCATTTCATGTGCACGTTTTTCAAAACTTGCATCCGTTCGGGTTCTTCTGGTTCTCTCCGTTGTCCGTTCGGAGTCCAGACCTTTCGCGCGCACCCGTCGCCCCCTCTCAGACCTTGTTTCATGTGCGGGTGTTAAACTTTCTTGGAATGGACCGAGTCTTGCCAAGCGGCCTTGGTATAACACCAGTAGACCGCCTGTCAAGTTTCGTGCCATTTGGAGGTTGTTTGATACTCCAACGGTTAACCGGGTAACCGTAAAAGCCCCTTCCGTATTGCAGCCCAATACCCCTCCAAAGTGGCCCAAAACCCATCAAACTCCCCTCCATGCTCTCGGTCATTCGATTACGATCGTGTGGGCGAAAACCGCTCCCCATTTGGACTCTCCTAGCTCCCTCTACCTATATATTGCCCTCTCCCTCGAGATTTCGCAGTCCAAACAGTCCAAACCCTAAAAAAATTCCCCTCTCCGCCCCGGACGTGTCCGTCCGTGTCGGACACGTCCGCCGCCGCCGCCCTCGCCCAACCGGAGGCCGCCACGTCCTCGCCCCGCGCCCACATCGCCGCCGGCCCGCGGAGCCCATCGGGGGCCCGCACGGGCCCAGATCTCGCTGCCGCCTGGCCCTTCCCCACCGAC
>NC_057798.1:778363683-778370093 GCF_018294505.1 Triticum aestivum
CCGGTGCGCCCCTCGCCCGCCTCCGCCTTGTCGCCGCCCGGGAGCTCGCCGGCGCCGCCTCCTCGCCAGATCCAGGGTAGGGGACCCGGGGTGCGTCTCCTCCGGCCCCTCCGCGTCTTCTCCGCCGCTGGCGAACCTCGCCGGAATTAGGCCGGCCAGATCGGGATGAGATCCACCGGGATCTCATCCAAACACTTCGTCCCTGAGCCGTACCACTCCATCCCGTTTTTCCCGGAGGTTGATTTTTTCACCAAGTCCTGAATATTTTTGCATAATCATGCCATGTTCATCGCATTGTATCTCTGCATCCGTAGCTCTGTTTTGTGCGTGTAATATGTCAAATTGTTCGCCTTAATGAGTACTTCACTTCATTCCATTGCATCATATTCATTTGAGTCCATCTTGATGCCTGAATCATCGTTGCGAGAGTGCTTCATGATGTTGTCTGCTGTCCGTTAATAGAACTTGCTCATTTGTCATTTTTGTCATGATTGATGTGTGCATCCTATGAGGTTGATGTCTACATGTGTTTTGATCTATGCCATGTCTTATTTACAGAGGTTCTTACCATATATTTTTGTGATCAATGTGGTGAATAGCACAAGCATGCAAACTAGGCATCGTGATGTTGCTGATTTTAGTCCCTGTTCTGCTGTTATTTTGATGCCATGTAAACTTGATGCTACAGAGAGATCCATGCTTATTTTGAGATACTTCAGTAAGGGTGTTTTGAATATGTGGTTATTCTCTATCCATTCATGCCCCTGGTTGCAATTATCGAGTAGTCTAGCATATCATTTTCGTACTCTACTTTTACTTCAAAATGTTTCCCGGCAGATTGTTTACATGTTATTCAATTTTGTCAAGGTTGTTGTAGTTGATCCTCGCATGCTATGAACTTGCTCTTGCCATGCTTAGCTTCATAAACATGTCTTCTTACTGTTGGTTGCCTTGCCATGCCATTTATTGCTCTGTGGTGAGTGGTACAAGCTCACAAAGATGCCTTCATAATTCTGTTTCTGCCATGTTTGAATCTGTATTATAACTTGCCATGTTTACGTGGGTGCCATCATATTTTCTGATCCTTTTTGGCTCATGGTCAGTAAAGGACTTTTGATCTATGCATTTAGTAGATTCATGCCATGCATTTATTTGCCATGATAAGTTCCTGTAACATGTTGTTTGATAGCTCTAAACATTGCAACCTGATGTTATTTTCTGCAAAGTCTGAACTGTTATTACTTGCAATCTTGCCATGTGTGTTTGAGCATGTTCTAGTGATTTATGGAGATAGCTCAGTGTTCATGTTTTGTTATGCTTTACCTGTACATCATGTCCATGCCTTTTTTATCATGTTAGGATGCTGTAGCATGTTATTTTGATGCTTGCAATATGCCTAGTTGCTGTTTTGGACAGATTGTTGCTATAACTTGTATAGTGTGTGTGTTAAACCGTTGCTCCGTTTTGAGTGTGCTCTATATGAAACTTTCTTGATTTTGCATGTAGCTTCATATTATCATGTTGCATCCTTGTTTTGAGGTGTTTTCTTGATGTTTGGGTGCATTTTGCATCAATGCCATGTTTAACTTGTTTTGCTCATATCTTCTAGGCCGTAGCTCCGAACTAAATGAACTTTATATGTAACTTGACTAGAATCTCGTGTAGATCATCTTGGTGCATCTTAACTTGCTGTTTAACAACTTGAACATAAGGTTTATCCAGATCTGGACCAACTTCGAAATTTGCATATGAGGACTTACCGGAATTGTTATATGTTGTTCCCGACCTCATTTAAACTTGCCTTGATGTGTTGCTCTTGTTTGCATCATCTCTTGCCATGAGTAGCTTCATGTAGCTTTGTTATGCATCATGCTTGTTTTGCATCATGCCTTGTTCATGTGTGGCGTGTTTACCATGTTGTGTGCTTCTCTCGATAGTTCCCGTTTCGTTGCGATCGTGAGGATTCGTTCGTCTACACTTGGTTCGTCTTCGTGGCTTCATCTTATTCATGGACTCATTCTTCTTCCTTGCGGGATTTCAGGCAAGATGACCGCTACCCTGGATCTCACTACTATCATTGCTATGCTAGTTCCTTCGTTCTATCGCTATGCTGCGTTACCTATCTTTTGCTCATCAAGCCTCCCAAATTGCCATGAACCTCTAACCTTTGACACCCTTCCTAGCAAATCATTGCTTGGCTATGTTACCGCTTGCTCAGCCCTCTTATAGAGTTGTTAGTTGCAGGTGAAGTTGAAGATTGCTCCATGGTGGACAGGATTTTTGGTTGGGATATCACAATATCTCTTATATTATTAATGCATCTATATACTTGGTAAAGGATGGAAGGATCGGCCTTATGCCTAGTGTTTTGTTCCACTCTTGCCGCCCTAGTTTCCATCATACCGGTGTTATGTTCCCGGATTTTGCGTTCCTTACACGGTCGGGTGATTTATGGGACCCCCCCTGACAGTTCGCTTTGAATAAAACTCCTCCAGCAAGGCCCAACATTGGTTTTACCATTTGCCTCACCACCACCTATATTTCCCTTGGGAGTAATTAACCCAAGGGTCATCTTTATTACAGCCCCCCCGGGCCAATGCTTGTCTAAGTGTTGGTCCAAACTAGAGCACCGTGCGAGACCATCCCTTGGCAACTTGGGTTACGTCGGTTCCTGTACGCTTCGTTATCCGGTGTTGCCCTGAGAACGAGATATGTGCAGCTCCTATCAGGATTGTCGGTGCATCGGGCGGTCTTGCTGGTCTTGTTTTACCATTGTCGAAATGTCTTGTAAACTGGGATTCCGAGTCTGATCGGGTCTTCCTGGGAGAAGGTATATCCTTCGTTGATCGCGAGAGCTTATCATGGGCTAAGTTGGGACACCCCTGCAGGGTATAATCTTTCGAAAGCCGTGCCTGCGGTTATAGGCAGATGTGAATTTGTTAATGTCCGGTTGTAGATAACTTGACACCAGATCCGAATTAAAACGCATTAACCGTGTGTGTAGCCGTGATGGTCTCTTTTCGGCGGAGTCCGGGAAGTGAACACGGTTTCTGGGTTATGTTTGACGTAAGTAGGAGTTCAGGATCACTTCTTGATCATTGCTAGATTCACGACCGTTCCGTTTGCTCTCTTCTCGCTCTTATTTGCGTATGTTAGCCACCATATCATGCTTAGTCGCTGCTGCAACCTCACCACTTTACCCCTTCCTTTCCCATTAAGCTTTGCTAGTCTTGATACCCATGGTAATGGGATTGCTGAGTCCTCGTGGCTCACAGATTACTACAACAACAGTTGCAGGTACAGGTTTACGCGATGATCAGGACGCGAGAGCGATGCTTGCATGCATTGAGTTCTTCTTCTGCTTCTTCTTCGATCAGGGGATAGGTTCTAGGTCGGCAGCCTGGGCTAGCAGGGTGGATGTTGTTTGAGTTTCTGTTTGTGTTTCATCCGTAGTCGGATGTTGATCTTATGTATGATGATGTTGTATTTGTGGGGCATTGTATGCCTCTTGTATGTATCCCCATCTATTATGTAATGTTGATGTAATGATATCCACCTTGCAAAAGCGTTTCAATATGCGGGTCTATCCTTGGTGGGACCTTCGAGTTCCTTTTGGATAGGATCGCATATTGGGCGTGACAAGTTGGTATCAGAGCCTCGACCGACCTTAGGAGCCCCCTTGATTGATCGTGTAGTTTGGCCGTTGTTGAGTCTAGAAGAAAACTGTTTTCGGAGTCTAGTTATATCGGAGAGTAGGAATTCTTTTTACTCCTCAGTCCCTTCGTCGCTCTGGTAAGGAATCTTGACGTAGGTGTTTTGAATTACTCCTCTTCCCCTTCAAATTTTTTTTAGGATCACGCAGTTGGTTTTCCGATCGTTGGTTCTCATCTCTTTTCATCCGGTGCATTTCTCGTCAAGTCGACTCGACCCTCTTCATCTTTGCCAAGTTCAATCCTCAGTTGTTTTCTTTTCCAACCCGCCCACCCCTTTTTTTCTCGGAACCGGAGTCCGTAATTGAGTATCCATCCTACTCATGCGAAGTCTTTGTTTTCTTTCCTCAATTATTCCAACCGGTGTTTTCTCTTCAAGTTGTTCGTCGTTTCTACCTTTCATGTTGCCTTTGTTTTCCCGCCCTCCCACCCTTTCTCTTCCCGGAGCCTGAGTCTGTTTCGAGCATCAATTTCATTCGTGTGGAGCCTCTTTAGTATTCCCTCAATCATTTCAACCGGTGAATTCTCGTCTCGGTGGACATTCTTCATCTCTTCTCCGGTGGACTCAATTCATGTTTTTCAGGTTGATCACATTCTTTTCCTCAGCTCAAGTGTTTTCCATGCTCGTTCGCCTCTCGCCAGTTTATCATTCCGGAGTTCGGAAGACATCTCAGGAGATTCGTCTGTGTTCGAATTAATTCGAGGTTGTCACTTCATTCAAATATTTCAATTGTTCCAGTGTATCATCTATCTATTCAACAATCCTTTTCAACGGTGTTTTTCTCTTCAGTGGGCCCTAACCCACAGGTATTTTTCCAGGATCTTACCTGACTCTTCTAATTTTCCCGGAGTTATTCTCAAATTCTTTTCAAGTGTGACGTAAGAATGGATTCCATCAACCACATGCTTTCTCCAAGACTGTTTTCAAATTCTTTTCATTGTTGGATCAACCCCTTTGCTTTCCATTCTCCCGGAGTATCTCAGTAATTTTGGTGGTGTTTCTCGTTGCCATTTGAAGATCGAAGTCATGGTTCTAGCTTCGTGTTACCCTCTTGAATTATTCCATTCGTCAGATATTATTTTCTTACCCATCCGGAGTATGTCAGGAGTTGTTTTTCCCATTTCTTTTCACCGGAGCCCATCGTTCCCGAAGAATTCTTCGTTCTCACATTTCAGCTACCGTTATCCATTTATCCCGGTGCTTTGTTCAAGTGTTCTTCAATCAGCTCGAGTTCTTCCAGTTCTCTTTTATCTAAATCCCCTCGACCATATTTGTTCTTCTAATTCTTCTCGGTGATTCAGTCTCTTTCATCAGTCATTTTCGAATTCTTATTGTGGTTCTTCACGATTTAATCCATTTGTCAAGTGTTTATCAAGATTCTTGTTGGTAGAGTTCAAATATCTTTTCTTCTTGTGTCTCGAAGTGCAATTAATTCTCCGTATTCTTTTGAAGTGGATTTTTGCATCTGTTTGTTCTTCTAAGTTATCCAATCATTTCCGTTTGCGGCTGGGTATCACCTCATAATTTCTGAGATGTTATCCATAAGTCCACGACAAGCTTATTCTTTTCGTTGTTGAATTTTCTCAACAACTCCATTCAATATTTTCTTCTAAGGTTGCTTTCTATTTCATTCGTGGCACAAGTTGTCATTTTCTTCTCCGTTCTTTTCATTCAACTCTTTTAATTCTTTCCGGAGGTTTTGTGTCATGTCTTCATCAAGTATCATTCCATCCTCTTAAGTTCATGTTCTTTTCCTTCCATTTTCAGCCGGAGTGCTGCCTAAATCCTTTCAGTCTTATTGGTTTCTTATCTCGTTCTAACCGGAGTAGTTTCATAGTCTATCTGATTCCATGAGCTTTCGATTCTCGTCATTCTCATCGTTCCTCTCTTCTTCTCGAGTGCTCTCGATTCGTTGCTTCTTCTCTTGAGTTCTTGTTTCACCTTATCCCCTTTCCCTTCCGTCTCGGTCCTAAGATCTCGGGACGAGATCTCATGTTAGTGGAGGAGTGTTGTAACGCCCCGGTTTCGATGCGCTAGGTGTCTGCCAGTTATTGGCCGTTGTTGCCATGTCTTTTGCTTGCGTGTTGCATTTTTCCATGTCATCATCTGCATTTCATCCGCACGTTTTTCAAAACTTGCATCCGTTCGGGTTCTCCTGGTTCTCTCCGTTGTCCGTTCGGAGTCCGGACCTTTCGCGCGCGCCCGTCGCCCCCTCTCAGACCTTGTTTCATGTGCGGGTGTTAAACTTTCACGGAATGGACCGAGTCTTGCCAAGCGGCCTTGGTATAACACCCGTATACCACCTGTCAAGTTTCGTGCCATTTGGAGGTTGTTTGATACTCCAACGGTTAACCGGGTAACCGTAAAAGCCCCATTCGTCTTGCAGCCCAGCACCCCTCCAAAGTGGCCCAAAACCCATCTAACTCCCCTCCATGCTCTCGGTCGTTCGATCATGATCGTGTGGGCGAAAACCGCTCCCTATTTGGACTCGCCTAGCTCCCTCTACCTATATATTGCCCTCTCCCTCGAGATTTCGCAGTCCAAACAGTCCAAACCCTAAAAAAATTCCCCTCTCCACGCCGGACGTGTCCGTCCGCGTCGGACACGCCCGCCGCCGCCGCCCTCGCCCAACCGGAGGCCGCCACGTCCTCACCCCGCGCCCACATCGTCGCCGGCCCGCGGAGCCCATAAGGGGCCCG
>NC_057798.1:778370451-778378364 GCF_018294505.1 Triticum aestivum
GGGGACCCCGGGTGCGTCTCCTCCGGCCCCTCCGTGTCTTCTCCGCCTCCGGCGAACCTCGCCGGAGTTAGTCCGGCCAGATCGGGATGAGATCCACCGGGATCTCATCCAAACACTTCGTCCCCGAGCCGTACCACTCCATCCCGTTTTTCCCGGAGGTTGATTTTTTCACCGTCCCGAATATTTTTGCATAATCATGCCATGTTCATCGCATTGTATCTCTGCATCCGTAGCTCCGTTTTGTGCGTGTAATATGTCAAATTGTTCACCTCAACGAGTGCTTCACTTCATTCCATTGCATCATATTCATTTGAGTCCATCTTGATGCCTGAATCATCGTTGCAAGAGTGCTTCATGTTGTCTGCTGTCCGTTAACAGAACTTGCTCATTTGTCATTTTTGCCATGATTGATATGTGCATCCTATGAGGTTGATGTCTACATGTGTTTTGATCTATGCCATGTCTTCTTTACAGAGGTGCTTACCCTATATTTTTGTGATCAATGTGGTGACTAGCACAAGCATGCAAACTAGGCATCGTGATGTTGCTGATTTTAGTCCCTGTTCTGCTGTTATTTTGATGCCATGTAAACTTGATGCTACAGAGAGATCCATGCTTATTTTGAGATACTTCAGTAAGGGTGTTTTGAATATGTGGTTATCCTCTATCCATTCATGCCCCTGGTTTCAATTATGGAGTAGTCTAGCATGTCATTTCGTGCTCTACTTTTGCTTCAAAATGTTTCCTGGAAGATTGTTTACATGTTATTCAAATTTGCCAAGGTTGTTGTAGTTGATCCTTGCATGCTATGAACTTGCTCTTTCCATGCTTAGCTTCATAAACATGTCTTCTTACTGTTGGTTGCCTTGTCATGCCATTTATTGCTCTGTGGTGAGTGGTACAAGCTCACAAACATGCCTTCATAATTCTGTTTCTGCCATGTTTGAATCTGTATTATAACTTGCCATGTTTACGTGGGTGCCATCATATTTTCTGATCCTTTTTGGCTCATGGTCAGTAAATGACTTTTGATCTATGCATTTAGTAGATTCATGCCATGCCTTTCTTTGCCATGATAAGTTCCTGTAACATGTTGTTTGATAGCTCCAAACATTGCAACCGGATGTTATTTTCTGCAAAGTCTGAACTGTTATTACTTGCAATCTTGCCACGTGTGTTTGAGCATGTTCTAGTGATTTCTGGAGATAGCTCAGTGTTCATGTTTTGTTATGCTTTACCTGTACATCATGTACATGCCTTTTTTTATCATGTTAGGATGCTGTAGCATGTTGTTTTGATGCTTGCAATATGCCTAGTTGCTGTTTTGGACAGATTGTTGCTATAACTTGTATAGTGTGTGTTTTGAACCGTTGCTCCGTTTTGAGTGTGCTCTATATGAAACTTGCTTGATTTTGCATGTAGCTTCATATTATCATGTTGCATCCTTGTTTTGAGGTGTTTGCTTGATGTTTGGGTGCATTTTGCATCAATGCCATGTTTAACTTGTTTTGCTCATATCTTCTAGGCCGTAACTCCGAACTAACTGAACTTTATATGTAACTTGACTAGAATCTCGTGTAGATCATCTTGGTGCATCTTAACTTGCTGTTTAACAACTTGAACATAAGGTTTATCCAGATCTGGACCAACTCCGAAATTTGCATATGAGGACTTACCGGAATTGTTATATGTTGTTCCCGGCCTCATTTAAACTTGCCTTGATGTGTTGCTCTTGTTTGCATCATCTCTTGCCATGAGTAGCTTCATGTAGCTTTGTCATGCATCATGCTAGTTGTGCATCATGCCTTGTTCATGTGTGGCGTGTTTAGCATGTTGTGTGCTTCTCTCGATAGTTCCCGTTTCGTTGCGATCATGAGGATTCATTCGTCCACACTTGGTTCGTCTTCGTGGCTTCATCTTATTCATGGACTCGTTCTTCTTCTTTGCGGGATTTCAGGCAAGATGACCGCTACCCTGGATCTCACTACTATCATTGCTATGCTAGTTGCTCCGTTCTATCGCTATGCTGCGTTACCCATCTTTTGCTCATCAAGCCTCCCAAATTGCCATGAACCTCTAACCTTTGACACCCATCCTAGAAAACCATTGCTTGGCTATGTTACCGCTTTGCTCAGCCCTCTTATAGCGTTGTTAGTTGCAGGTGAAGTTGAAGATTGCTCCATGTTGGACAGGATTTTTGGTTGGGATATCACAATATCTCTTATATTATTAATGCATCTATATACTTGGTAAAGGGTGGAAGGCTCGGCCTTATGCCTGGTGTTTTGTTCCACTCTTGCTGCCCTAGTTTCCGTCATACCGGTGTTATGTTCCCGGATTTTGCGTTCTTATGCGGTCGGGTGATTTATGGGACCCCCTTGACAGTTCGCTTTGAATAAAACTTCTCCATCAAGACCCAACATTGGTTTTACCATTTGCCTCACCACCACCTATATTTCCCTTGGGAGTAATTAACCCAAGGGTCATCTTTATTACAGCCCCCCGGGCCAATGCTTGTCTAAGTGTTGGTCCAAACTAGAGCACCGTGCAGGACCATCCCTTGGCAACTTGGGTTACGTCGGTTCCTGTACGCTTCGTTATCCGGTGTTGCCCTGAGAACGAGATATGTGCAGCTCCTATCAGGATTGTCGGTGCATCGGGCGGTCTTGCTGGTCTTGTTTTACCATTGTCGAAATGTCTTGTAAACTGGGATTCCGAGTCTGATCGGGTCTTCCTGGGAGAAGGTATATCCTTCGTTGATCGCGAGAGCTTATCATGGGCTAAGTTGGGACACCCCTGCAGGGTATAATCTTTCGAAAGCCGTGCCTACGGTTATAGGCAGATGTGAATTTGTTAATGTCCGGTTGTAGATAACTTGACACCAGATCCGAATTAAAACGCATTAACCGTGTGTGTAGCCGTGATGGTCTCTTTTCGGCGGAGTCCGGGAAGTGAACACGGTTTCTGGGTTATGTTTGACATAAGTAGGAGTTCAGGATCACTTCTTGATCATTGCTAGCTTCACGACCGTTCCGTTTGCTCTCTTCTCGCTCTTATTTGCGTATGTTAGCCACCATATCATGCTTATTCGCTGCTGCAACCTGACCACTTTACCCCTTCCTTTCCCATTAAGCTTTGCTAGTCTTGATACCCATGGTAATGGGATTGCTGAGTCCTCGTGGCTCACAGATTACTACAACAACAGTTGCAGGTACAGGTTTATGCGATGATCATGACGCGAGAGCGACGCTTGCTTGCATTGAGTTCTTCTTCTGCTTCTTCTTCGATCAGGGGATAGGTTCCTGGTCGGCAGCCTGGGCTAGCAGGGTGGATGTTGTTTGAGTTTTTGTTTATGTTTCATCCATAGTCGGATGGTGATCTTATGTATGATGATGTTGTATTCGTGGGGCATTGTATGCCTCTTGTATGTATCCCCATCTATTATGTAATGTTGATGTAATGATATCCACCTTGCAAAAGCGTTTCAATATGCGGGTCTATCCTTGGTGGGACCTTCGAGTTCCTTTTGGATAGGGTCGCATATTGGGCGTGACAGGAACTCTCTCTCAATTCTCTTGTCATGGTGCTCATGCTCAGAATGGTGTGGCTGAGCGAAAGCATCAACATCTTTTTGAAATGGCTTGTGCATTGATGATTGCTGCCTCTCTCCTGCCTCATTTTTGGGCTGAGGCCGTCTCCACCCCCACCTATCTTATCAATATACAACCTTCCGCTGCTCTACAGGGTGGTGTTCCTTTCAAGCATCTTTTTGATCGTTCTCCTGATTATTTGATGCTTCGCTTGTTTGGTTGTGTTTGCTATGTTCTTCTTGCCCCTCGCGAATGCACCAAACTTACCGCTCAGTCTGTTGAGTGTGTCTTCTTAGGCTACAGTGATGAGCATAAGGGCTATCGTTGTTGGGATCCTATCGGTCGTCGGATGCGTATCTCTCGAGACATGACTTTTGATGAGTCACGTCCGTTCTACCCACGCCCATCTTCCTCGAATTTTTCAGTGGAGGATATCTCTTTCCTCACTTTTCTTGATTCACCTATCACCCCCGTCGAGCCTATGCCTATTCGTTCCACTCCCTCTGCTATTCCACCTCTAGTCGATTTGCAGCCACCCTCTTCCCCGGTCTCCTTGTCTAGCATGTCACCGGATTCTACACCTTCATCTCCGGTGACTTCTTCATCGCCACCCCCCGATTCTACCTTGGCGATTCCTCCTTCTATTGTTCCATGTTTTCCTCAGCATTACACTCGTCGTTCATGACCTGTGGATGCCTCTGTGGATGAGTCGTCATCTTCCTCTCAGCCTACTTATGGCTTGCGTTCTCGGCCTCGTCCGCCTGTTGATCGCTTTGGATTTCCCACCACTGGTGCTGCTGTTCTTGAGCCGACTTCTTATCATCAGCCTGTTGTTCATCTTGAATGGCAGTTTGCGATGGCAGAGGAGATTGCTGCTCTTGAACACACTGGTACCTGTGATCTTGTTTCTCTTCCTCCCGGAGTCCGTCCCATCACTTGTAAGTGGGTCTACAAGATTAAGACTCACTCCGATGGTTCTCTTGAGCGTCACAAAGCTTGTCTTGTGGCTCGTGGTTTTCAGCAGGAGCATGGTCGTGATTATGATGAGACTTTTGCTCCTGTTGCCCATATGACCACTGTTCGTACACTTCTTGCCGTTGCCTCTGCGCGCCACTGGTCTATATCTCAGCTTGATGTTAAGAATGCCTTTCTTAATGGTGAGCTACATGAGGAGGTGTACATGCAGCCACCACCTGAATATTTTTTTCCTGATGGCATGGTATGTCGTCTTCGTCGCTCTCTCTATGGCCTTAAGCAAGCCCCCCGCGCCTAGTTCGAGCGTTTTGCCTCTGTGGTCACCACCGCTGGTTTTTCAGCAAGTGCTCATGATCCAGCATTGTTCATTCACCTTTCTCCTCGTGGTCGGACTCTTCTTCTTCTCTATGTTGATGACATGATCATCACTGGGGATGACCCCGAGTATATTGCCTTTGTAAAGGCCCGTCTTAGTGAGCAGTTTCTTATGTCTGATCTTGGACCTCTTCGCTACTTTCTTGGGATCGAAGTCTCTTCTACCTCTGATGGCTTTTTTATATCTCAGGAAAAGTATATCCAGGATCTTCTTGCTCGTGCTGCTCTTACTGACGAGCGCATTGTTGAGACTCCAATGGAGCTCAATGTTCACCTCCGTGCTACTGATGGTGATCCTCTCCCTGACCCGACGCGTTATCGTCATCTCATTGGCAGTCTTGTCTATCTAGCTGTCACTCGTCCGGACATCTCTTATCCGGTTCATATTCTGAGTCAGTTTGTCTCTGCTCCCACATCGGGTCACTATGGTCATCTCCTTCGTGTTCTCCGATATCTTCGGGGCACGATCTCTCATCGTCCGTGCCGTGCCGCGGGTTGCAGGAATGAGCCGAGCCGATGTCTAAATTTTTGCCACGCACTACGGGTATACGAAAGGTCACTCAGAAGCTGAAACATTTTTCTGTCTCTCGACACTGAATTCGAATGGCGCGCCTCTTAGGCTGTTGCCTGTTCGTTTCATCTCCCGCGTTCCCTTCAGCTCCCGGCGCAGCCTCTCGCCTCCCTCTCTTGCGCCTATAAAAGGGAGGTCGCTCCTCCCAGAAAGACGCACCAGAACTTCTCCTTCCTCTCGCCACCGGTTCCAATCTCTGTGCTGCTGCTGTCTTCCTCATCCCTGCTTGCGGCGTGCAACGCGAGTCGGGACAGTAGGCCTCCGAAACCGCACCTTTTGAGTCCTGTACGGGAGAAGGGTGATAAGGTTTTTGGGGAGCACTTCGCGTGACTACTGACTTCTTCGTCACGGACGCCCCGGACTCCGACGACTACTTCCCCGACGACGACTTCTTCCCCGGCGTCCAAGACCTCCTCGACGACATGGCTGGCAAGGACACCGACCCCAAGTCCAGCGCTTCTGCTGCTGCTGCCCTGTACATGTTCGTCCCCTTTCTATTAGAGGTTCTATTATAGTTTCTTGTTCTAATATTTGTCCTAGATATGTTAGACTCTATTTCATATATGGAACTTCCTATACTGTCTGCTCAAGATATGTTTAGTTACGATTCATATATGAAGATGTTTTTTACCTTCTCTTTGTCAAATCGCATGGCTTGTTTTATCACTGCTACACTAGTCATGCTTTATCTAGTATTTCTGTTAATAAAATCACTCGGTAAATTGCTCATATTTCCAACAATCCAAAAACCTTATTATAGGCAATTTACCCCAAGTGGTTTTGCTGCTTCCATGAGACCTCCTATGTTTGAGGGTATCCACTATAAGAGGTGGCGCGTGAGAGCAGTCTTATGGTTTCAAACCATGAGTTGCTATGACGCCACTCTTGGCAGACCTGAAGGAGAAACATATGCTCAACATACACAAGCTTTTCAAAAAATGGATACTCTGTTTAAGGCTGCTCTCTTGAGTGTTCTTGGTGAGAACATAGTTGATGCTTATGCGTCAATTGACAATGGAAAAGATATGTGGGACGCACTCGAAGCCAAGTTTGGGGTCTCGGATGCCGGCACTGAGCTGTACATCATGGAGCAATTCTATGATTACAGGATGACTGAAGAGCGCTCCATGGTTGAGCAGGCTCATGATATACAGTCATTTGCTAGAGAACATGAGCACTTCAATTGCATGCTACCGGACGAGTTTGTTGCCGGGGGTATCATCACTAAGCTTCCTCCTTCATGGAGGAACTTTGCTATCTTACTAAAGCATAAGAGACAGGAGTTTTCCGTTCCGGATCTCATTCGTACTCTTGATGTGGAAGAAAAGGCGAGAGCAAAGGACACACGTGCTCGAGGTATTGAGGGAGGATCTAGTGTGTCACGCCCAATATGCGATACTATCCTAAAGAGATTCGAAGGTCCCACCAAGGATAGAACCGCATATTGAAACGCTTTTGCAAGGTGGATATCATTACAACAACATTACATAATAGATGGGGATACATACAAAAGGCATACAATGCCACACGAATACAACATCATCTTACATAAGAGCAACATCCGACCACGGATGAAACACAAACCGAAACTCAAATGACATCCACCTTGCTATCCCAGGCTGCCGACCTGGAACCTAACCCCTGATCGAAGAAGAAGCAGAAGAAGAACTCCAAAACAAGCAGACATCGCTCTCGCATCAAAATCATCGCATAACCTGTACCTGCAACTGTTGTTGTAGTAATCTGTGAGCCACGAGGACTCAGCAATCCCATTACCATGGGTATCAAGACTAGCAAAGCTTAATGGGAAGGAAGGGGTAAAGTGGTGAGGTTGCATCAGCGACTAAGCATGATATGGTGGCTAACATACGCAAATGAGAGCGAGAAGAGAACAAACGGAACGGTCGTGAAGCTAGCAATGATCAAGAGGTGATCCTGAACTCCTACTTACGTCAAACATAACCCAAAACCGTGTTCACTTCCCGGACTCCACCGAAAAGAGACCATCACGGCTACACACGCGGTTGATGCATTTTAATTCGGATCTGGTGTCAAGTTATCTACAACCGGACATTAACAAATTCCCATCTGCCACATAACCGCAGGCACGGCTTTCAAAAGTTTATACCCAGCAGGGGTGTCCTAACTTAGCCCATGATAAGCTCTCGCGATCAACGAAGGATATACCTTCTCCCAGGAAGACCCGATCAGACTCAGAATCTCGGTTTACAAGACATTTCAACAACGGTAAAACAAGACCAACAAAGCCGCCCGATGTGCCGACAATCCCGATAGGAGCTGCACATATCTCGTTCTCAGGGCAACACCGGATAGGTTAGCCTACGAGTAAAACCAGCCCTCGAGTTGCCCCGAGGTGGCCCCGCAGTCTGCCCGGTTCGGAC
>NC_057798.1:778378614-778383986 GCF_018294505.1 Triticum aestivum
AAGGTTGGGCCTTGCTGGAGGAGTTTTATTCAAAGCGAACTATCAAGGGGGTCCCATAAATCACCCAACCGTGTTAGGGACGCAAAATCCGGGAAACATAATACCGATATGACGGAAACTAGGATGGCAAGAGTGGAACAAAACACCAGGCATAAGGCCGATCGTTCCACCCTTTACCAAGTATTTAGATGCATTAATTAAATAAGACATATTGTGATATCCCAACATAATCCTGTCCACCATGGAGCAATCCTCAACTTCACCTGCAACTAACAATGCTATAAGAGGGCTGAGCAAAAGCGGTAACATAGCCGAACAACGGTTTGCTAGGAAGGGTGAAAAAGGTTAGAGGCTGACATGACAATTTGGGAGGCTTGAAAAACAAGAGATAGGTAGCGCAGCAAAGCGATAGAACGAAGCAACTAGCATAGCAATGATAGTAATGAGATCCAAGGTGACGGTCATCTTGCCTGAAATCCCGCTAGGAAGAAGAACGAGTCCATGAAGAAGATGAAGCCACGAAGACGAACAAAGCGTAGACGAACGAATCCTCACGGACGCAACGAAACAGGAACTATCGAGAAGAAGCACACAACATAGTAAACACACCACACATGAACAAGGCATGAGGATCAACCAAACATGATGCATGACAAAGCTACATGGAGCTACTAGATGATGCAAACAAGAGCAACACATCAAGGCAAGTTTAAATGAGGCCGGAAACAACATATAACAATTCCGGTAAGTCCTCATATGCAAATTTCGAAATTGGTCCAGATCTGAATAAACCTTATGTTCAAGTTGTTAAACAGCAAGTTAAAATGCACCAAGATGATCTACACGAGATTCTAGTCAAATTACATATAAAGTTCATTTAATTCGGAGCTACGACCTAGAAGATATGAGCAACACAAGTCAAACATGGCATTGATGCAAAATGCATACAAACATCAAGCAAACACTCTCAAAACATGGATGCAACATGATAGTATGAAACTACATGCAATTCTAAGCAAGTTTCATATAGAGCACACTCAAAACGGAGCAACGGTTCAACACATACACATGAAAGAAGTTTAAAGGACAAGCTGTCCAAAACAGCAACTAGGCATCTTGCAAGCATCAAACAATATGCTAAAGCACCCCAACATGAGAACAAAAGGCAAGGACATGATGTAGAGAGAAAGCATAACAAAACATGAACGCTGAGCTATCTCCAGAAATCACTAGAACATGCTCAAAAGGACATGGCAAGATTGCAAATAATAACAGCTTACAGGCTTAGCAGAAATAACATCAGGTTGCAATGTTTAGAGCTATCAAACAACATGCTACATGAACTTATCATAGAAATTTAAGGCATGTCATGATACTACTAAATGCATAGAACAAAAGTCATTTACTGACCATGAGCCAAAAAGGATCAGAAGATATGATGGCACCCATGTAAACATGGTAAATGATATGACAGGTTCAAACATGGCAGGAACAACGATAAGTAGGCATGTTGGTGAGCTTGTACCACTCACCACAGAGCAATACATGGCATGACAAGGTGACTAATAGTACGAAGACATGTTTATGAAGCTAAGCATGGCAAGAGAAAGTTCATAGGGTGCATGGATCACTAGCAAAGCTCATGGCAAAACTGAACTTAATGTTAACAGGTTGACAGCAACATTATTTAGCAACTTTGGAGCAATATATCAACAATCTACAATAAGCTATAAATGCAACCAGGGGCATGGATGGATGGAGCATGACATATATAACAAAACATATTTAGTGAACATCTCCAGATTATGCATAGAATGACTTGTAGCAGTAGGTTTACATAGGATCACGAAATAACAGATTCAGCCTAGCAAAACAGCAACAGCAAGTACCATACTTAACAAGCTTGATGCACTCACTACAAGACTCACCAAAATACATGGATTGCACCTCTGTAAGATGGCATGATTTAGTTCAAAACACATGTAGAGCTCATGCTCATAGGATGCACACACAATATGCAACGAAAATGACAAAACACAAAGTTCTGTTAACAGACAGCAGTTAACATTATTTAGAACTCTTGCAACGATGATTAGGGCATCAAGATCACCTCAAACAAACATGCCACTATGGAACAAAATGAAGATCATCTCCCAACGAACAATATGATATATCATATGCACAATTCGGAGTAACGAGCATCAAGCTATGGCATGTCAAACATGGGTACAAAATGCTAAAAAACACGGGGACTTAGTGGAATTTCACCTTGCGGGAAGTTGGACGGGGAGATCCCGGGATGGAGTGGAGCGGGACGGGGAAGTGCGGGCGTTTGGTTCCGGGACGGGTGGATCTCATCCCACCCATCCGGATCTAGCGACGGGGTGGCCGGTGACGGTTGCGGAGGCGGCCGGCGGTGGCGCGGGCGACCGGAGGCGGCGGGGTTTGATGCGGGTCGGGGCGGAGAAGGACTGGTCCGGCCGGATCCGGCACGGCGACGGCGGAGGGCGGCCGGGTGCGGGGCGGCGCGGGCGCACGGTGGACGGCGGGGTGGCGTCGTGCTCCGGCGAGCGGCACCGGGGACGAGCGGCGGAAGGCGGCGAGTCCGGCGAGGAGACGTGAGGCGACGGCAGAGGCGCGCACCGGCGAGGAGGGAAACGGGCTGTGAGGTATGGGCGCGGTGGCCGGCACGGTTGGCATCGAGGTGGCACGCCGGCGGCGGCGGAGGCGCAGGCGGCGCGCGGGTGCGGGGCGGATGGCGCGGGCGGCGACGAGGCGGTTCGGGCCGGGAAGGTTCTAGCATGGGCCCGAGCGGGCTGGACGGTGGCGCGGCCGGCGGGTGCCACGTGTCGCGCTCTGAGTGGGAGGTGCGCGGTGGCGGACGCGTCCGGCGCCGTCCGAACGTGTCCGGCATAGAGGAAGAGAGTGGAGCTAGGGTTTTGCCCGAAAATTTCGGAGGGGGAGGTGTTTATATAGATAGAGGGAGCTAGGAGACTCGAAATGGAGTACGGTTTTCAACCACACGATCGTGATCGAATGGCTGAGAGGATGGAGGGGGTTTGGATAGTTTATTTGGTATTGGTGAAGAGGGGCTGGCTGCAAAGAGAGAGGGGTCTCGGGCTACGCGGTTACCCGTTGGAGTACCAAACGACCTCCAAATGGCACGAAACTTGACAGGCGGTCTACCGATGCTATACCAAGGCCGCTTGGTAAACCTCGGGCCATTTCGAGAAAGTTTAACACCCGCACACGAAAAGAGGCAAAAGGGGGCGCCGGGGAACATAGGAGTGCCGGATTGCAAAACGGACAACGGGGAAAATGCTCGGATGCATGAGATGAACATGCATGCAAAATGAGATGCACATGATGACAAGAAAAAATGCAACACGCAAGCAATCGACATGGCAATGAAGGCGAATAACTGGCAGACACCTGGCGCATCAGATCCGGGGCGTTACAACACTCCTCCACTAACAAGAGATCTCGTCCCGAGATCTTAGGACCGAGACGGAAGGGAAAAGGGATGAGGTGAAACAAGAACTCAAGAGAAGAAGCAAGGAATCGCGAGCACACGAGAAGAAGATAGGAACGACGAGAATGACGAGAATCGAAAGCTCACGGAATCAGATAGACTATTAAACCATTCCGGTTAGTTCAAGATAAGAAACGAATAAGTCTGGAAGGATTTAGGCAGCACTCCGGCTGAAACATGGAGGAATAGAAGACGAGCTTGAGAGGATGGAAAGATACTTGATGAGAGGAACAACACAAAACCTCCGGAAGAATTGAAAGAATTGAATGAAAAGAACTTAAAAGGAAGGATTGAACGGAGTTGTTGAGAAAATCAACGACAAAAGAATAAGCTTGTTGTGGTCTTATATGTAATATCTCAAGATCATAAGGTGATAACCGGCCACAAACGGAAATGATTGGATAGCTGAGAAGAACGAAGAAATGCAAAACTCCACTTCAAAAGAATACGGAGAATTTTGCACTTCAAGATGCGAGAAGAAAAGATACTTGAACTCCTCCGACAAAATCTTGGTGAACACTTGAAGAATGAATTAAATCATGAAGAACCACCATGAAGAACTCCGTGACAAAAGGTTGAAGAGATAGAATTGAAGGATGAAAGGAATAAGATTAAAGCTTGCGATGATTTAGATGGAGGTTCTGACGAGATGGTCGAGGAAATTTTGAACTCCGAAAAAGAAAAGATGAAAACACTTGGAACTAGAATGTATTCCTCAAGAACAAACTCCGAAGGAAGGGATTAATCACTTTGATGGAATAAGAATAAGATTTATTGTATGTTTATCCTTCATCAAATTAAATTGATGACAAGAAATAGATTTTGCATACTACATATTCTTATTGCAAATGATTAAGGGGAATATGCCACAAAAGTTGAGAAAGTCTTCATGAACCACCTGTAGGATTGGAAAAAACGAATGAATTAAAATGATACTCAAGGAAAAAGAATCTTGAAGGATTCACCGTAAGAATTTGAAAATGACTGATGATAGAGAATGAATCACCGGAAAGAGTTAGAAGAACAAATATGTTTGATGGGATTTCGATGCAAAAGGACAAGGAGATCATAAGCTGATTAAAGAACATTTGAACGAAGCACTGGAATGATGGCCTCCAGTGAAAAGAAACAGGAAAACAACTTCTGACGTACTCCGGATGGTTAAGAAAAGGAATATATGACAAATGGAATAATTCGAGAGTGATAACATGAAGCTAGAACCACGAATCTTCGGGAGAATGGGCAAGATTTAGAGGAAAAACTCTTCTTCGAACATCAAATGACGACGAGAAACACCACCAAAATTACTGAGATACTCCGGTAGAATGAAAAAGAGAAAGGGTTGAACCAAAGATGAAAAGAATTTGAAAGCGATCTTGGAGATGGCATGTGACTGATGAAATCCCTTCTTACGTCACACTTAATAGGAATTTGAGAATAACTCCGGGAGAATTAGAAGAGTCAGGTAAGATCCTGGGAAAAGACCTGTGGGTTAGGGCCCACTAAAAGAAAACACCGTTGAAAAAGGATGTTGAACAGATAGATGATGCACCGGAACAATTGAAATATTTAAATGAGGTGACAACATCAAATTAATTCGAACACAGACGAATCTCCTAAGATGTCTTGAGCAATCTGGAAGGATAAACTGCGAGAGGCGAACGAGCAGGGAAAACACTTGAGCCGAGGAAAATAATATACTCACTACCGAAAAATTTGAATTGAGTCCACCATAGAAGAAAAAGAGATGAAGAATGTCAAACGAGACGAGAATTCACCGGTTGAAACAATTGAGGGAAGACTGAAGTGGCTCCGCACGAATGAAATAGCTTCTCGAATA
>NC_057798.1:778384161-778385644 GCF_018294505.1 Triticum aestivum
GGGGAACCGACGAATATCTTGACGAGAAAACACCGGTTGAAATCATTGAGGAAAGAAAGAAAAGACTTCGCACGAGTAGGATGGATACTCGATTACGGACTCCGGCTTCGAGAAGAAAAGGGGTGGGTGGGTGGGAAAAAAGAAAACAACTGAGGATTGAACTCAAAGATGAAGAGGCTCGAGTCAACTTGACGAGAAATGCACTGGATGCAAAGAGCTGAGAACCAACAATCGGAAAACCAACTGCGTGATCCTAAAGAAAAATTTAAAGGGGAAGAGGAGTAGTTCAAAACACCTACGTCAAGATTCCTTACCAGAGCGACGAAGGGGCAGAGGAGTAAAAATAATTCCTACTCTCCGATATAACTAGACTCCGAAATCAGTTTTCTTCTAGACTCGACAACGGCCAAACTACACGATCAATCAAGGGGGCTACTAGGGTCGGTCGAGGCTCTGATACCAACTTGTCACGCCCAATATGCGATACTATCCTAAAGAGACTCGAAGGTCCCACCAAGGATAGAACCGCATATTGAAACGCTTTTGCTAGGTGGATATCATTACATCAACATTACATAATAGATGGGGATACATACAAAAGGCATACAATGCCAGACGAATACAAGATCATCTTACATAAGAGCAACATCCAACTACGGATGAAACACAAAGAGAAACTCAAACGACATCCATCCTGCTAGCCCAGGCTGCCGACCTGGAACCTAACCCCTGATCGAAGAAGAAGCAGAAGAAGAACTCCAAAACAAGCAGACATCGCTGTCGCGTCAAAATCATCGCATAACCTGTACCTGCAACTGTTGTTGTAGTAATCTTTAGTGAACATCTCCAGATTATGCATAGAATGACTTGTAGCAGCAGGTTTACATAGCATCGCGAAATAACAGATTCAGCCTAGCAAAACAGCAACAACAAGTACCATACTTAACAAGCTCGATGCACTCACTACAAGACTCACCAAAATACATGGATTGCACCTCTGTAAAGATGGCATGATTTAGTTCAAAACACATGTAGAGCTCATGCTCATAGGATGCACACACAAAATGCAAAGAAAATGACAAAACACCAAGTTCTGTTAACAGACAGCAGTTAACATCATTTAGCACTCTTGCAATGATGATTAGGGCATCAAGATCACCTCAAAAAAACATGGCACAATGGAACCAAATGAAGATCATCTCCCAACGAACAATTTGATATATCATATGCACAATCGGAGTAACGAGCATCAAGTTATGGCATGTCAAACATGGGTACAAAATGCTGAAAAACACGGGGACTTAGTGGAAATTCACCTCACGGGAAGTTGGACGGGCAGATCCAAGGATGGAGTGGAGCGGGACGGGGAAGCGCGGGCGTTTGGTTCCGGGACGGGTGGATCTCATCCCACCCGTCTGGATCTGGCGACGGGGTGGCCGGCGACGGCTGCGGAGGCGGCCGGCGACGGCGCGGGCGACCGGAG
>NC_057798.1:778386180-778388817 GCF_018294505.1 Triticum aestivum
GGATGGCGCGGGCGGCGATGAGGCGGCTCGGGCCGGGAGGGCCTGGCATGGGCCCGAGCGGGCGGGACGACGGCGCGGCCGGTGGGTGCCACGTGTCGCGCTCTGAGTGGGCGGGGCACGGCGGCGGACGCATCCGGCACCGTCCGGACGTGTCCGGCACGGAGGGAGAGAGTGGAGCTAGGGTTTTGCCCGAAAATTTCGGAGGGGGGGTGTTTATATAGATAGAGGGAGCTAGGAGACTCCAAATGGAGTGCGGTTTTCGCCCACACGATCGTGATCGAACGGCCGAGAGGATGGAGGGGGTTTGGATAGGTTATTGGGATGTGGTGAAGAGGGGCTGGCTGCAAAGAGAGAGGGGTCTCGGGCTACGCGGTTACCCGTTGGAGTATCAAATGACCTCCAAATGGCACGAAACTTGACAGGTGATCTACCGGTGCTATACCAAGGCTGCTTGGTAAACCTCGGGCCATTCCGAGAAAGTTTAACACCCGCACACGAAAAGAGGCAAAAGGGGGCAACGGGGAACATATGAGTGCCGGATTGCAAAACGGACAACGGGGAAAATGCTCGGATGCATGAGACGAACATGCATGCAAAATGAGATGCACATGATGACAAGAAAAAATGCAACACGCAAGTAAACGACATGGTAATGAAGGCGAATAACTGGCAGACACCTGGCGCATCAGATCTGGGGCGTTACAATACTCCTCCACTAACAAGAGATCTCGTCCCGAGATCTTAGGACCGAGACGGAAGGGAAAAGGGATGAGGTGAAACAAGAACTCAAGAGAAGAAGCAAAGAATCGCGAGCACACGAGAAGAAGAGAGGAACGACGAGAATGACGAGAATCGAAAGCTCATGGAATCAGATAGACTATTAAACCATTCCGGTTAGTTTGAGATAAGACACGAATAAGTCTGGAAGGATTTAGGCAGCACTCCGGCTGAAACATGGAGGAATAGAACACGAGCTTGAGAGGATGGAAAGATACTTGATGAGAGGAACAACACAAAACCTCCGGAAGAATTGAAAGAATTGAATGAAAAGAACTTAAAAGGAAGTATTGAACGGAGCTGTTGAGAAAATCAACGACAAAAGAATAAGCTTGTTGTGGTCTTATAGGTAATATCTCAAGATCATAAGGTGATAACCGGCCCAAACGGAAATGATTGGATAGCTGAGAAGAACGAAGAAATGCAAAACTCCACTTCAAAAGAATACGGAGAATTTTGCACTTCGAGATGCGAGAAGAAAAGCTACTTGAACTCCTCCGACAAAATCTTGGTGAACACTTGAAGAATGAACTAAATCATGAAGAACCACCATGAAGAACTCCGGTGACAAAAGGATGAAGAGATAGAATTGAAGGATGAAAAGAATAAGATTAAAGCTTGCGATGATTTAGATGGAGGTTCTGACGAGATGGTCGAGGAAATTTTGAACTCCGGAAAAGAAAAGATGAAAACACTTGGAACTAGAATTTATTCCTCAAGAACAAACTCCGAAGGAAGGGATTAATCACTTTGATGGAATAAGAATAAGATTTATTATATGCTTATCCTTCATCAAATTAAATTGATGACAAGCAATGGATTTTTCATACTAGATATTCTTATTGCAAATGATTAAGGGGAATATGCCGCAAAACTTGAGAAAGTCTTCATGAACCACCGGTAGGATTGGAAAAAAGAATGAATTAAAATGATACTCAAGGAAAAAGAATCTTGAAGGAACCACTGTAAGAATTTGAAAATGACTGATGATAGAGAATGAATCATCGGAAAGAGTTAGAAGAACAAATATGTTTGATGGGATTTAGATGCAAAAGGACAAGGAGATCATAAGCTGATTAAAGAAGATTTGAACGAAGCACTGGGATAAATAGATCACGATAACTGGAATGATGGCCTCCAGTGAAAAGAAACAGGAAAACAACTTTTGACATACTCCGGATGGGTAAGAAAAGGAATATCTGACAAATGGAATAATTCGAGAGTGATAACATGAAGCTAGAACCATGAATCTTCGGGAGAACGGGCAAGATTTAGAGGAAAAACTCTTCTTCGGTCTTCAAATGACGACGAGAAACACCACCAAAATTACCGAGATACTCCGGTAGAATGAAAAAGAGAAAGGGTTGAACCAAAGATGAAAAGAATTTGAAAGCGATCTTGGAGATGGCATGTGACTGATGAAATCCCTTCTTACGTCACACTTAATAGGAATTTGAGAATAACTCCGGGAGAATTAGAAGAGTCAGGTAAGATCCTGGGAAAAGACCTGTGGGTTAGGGCCCACTAAAAGAAAACACCGTTGAAAAAGGATGTTGAACAGATAGATGATGCACCGGAACAATTGAAATATTTAAATGAGGTGACAACCTCGAATTAATTCGGACACAGACGAATCTCCTGAGATGTCTTGAGCAATCCGGAAGGATAAACTGCGAGAGGCGAACGAGCAGGGAAAACACTTGAGCCGAGGAAAAGAATATACTCACTATCGAAAAACTTGAATTGAGTCCACCATAGAAGAAAAAGAGATGAAGAATGTCAAACGAGACGAGAATTCACCGGTTGAATCAATTGAGGGAAGACTAATCAGGCTCCACACGAATGAAGTAGCTTCTCGAA
>NC_057798.1:778389165-778390776 GCF_018294505.1 Triticum aestivum
TTCTCGAATAAAGGCTCAGACACTGGAAAGAAAAGGGTGGGAGGGCGGGAAAACAAAGGCAACTTGGAAGGGGAACCGACGAATATCTTGAAGAGAAAACACCGATTGAAATCATTGAGGAAAGAAAGCAAAGACTTCACACGACTAGGATGGATACGCGATTACGGACTCCGGCTTCGAGAAGAAAAGGGGTGGGTGGGTGGGAAAAAAGAAATCAACTGAGAATTGAGCTCAAAGATGAAGAGGCTCGAGTCAACTTGACGAGAAATGCACCGGATGCAAAGAGCTGAGAACCAACGATCGAAAAACCAACTGCGTGATCCTAAAGAAAAATTTGAAGGGGAAGAGGAGTAGTTCAAAACACCTACGTCAAGATTCCTTACCAGAGCGACGAAGGGGCAGAGGAGTAAAAAGAATTCCTACTCCCTGATATAACTAGACTCCGAAATCAGTTTTCTTCTAGACTCGACAACGACCAAACTACACGATCAATCAAGGGGGCTCCTAGGGTCGGTCGAGGCTCTGATACCAACTTGTCACGCCCAATATGCGATACAATCCTAAAGAGACTCGAAGGTCCGACCAAGGATAGAACCGCATATTGAAACGCTTTTGCAAGGTAGATATCATTACATCAACATTACATAATAGATGGGGATACATACAAAAGGCATACAATGCCACACGAATACAAGATCATCTTACATAAGAGCAACATCCAACTAAGGATGAAACACAAAGAGAAACTCAAACGACATCCACCCTGCTAGCCCAGGCTGCCGACCTGGAACCTAACCCCTGATCGAAGAAGAAGCAGAAGAAGAACTCCAAAACAAGCAGACATCGCTGTCGCGTCAAAATCATCGCATAACATGTACCTGCAACTGTTGTTGTAGTAATCTTTAGTGAACATCTCCAGATTATGCATAGAATGACTTGTAGCAGCAGGTTTACATAGCATCACGAAATAACAGATTCAGCCTAGCAAAACAGCAACAACAAGTACCATACTTAACAAGCTCGATGCACTCATTAAAAGACTCACCAAAATACATGGATTGCACCTCTGTAAAGATGGCATGATTTAGTTCAAAACACATGTAGAGCTCATGCTCATAGGATGCACACACAAAATGCAACGAAAATGACAAAACACCAAGTTCTGTTAACAGACAGCAGTTAACATCATTTACCACTCTTGCAACGATGATTAGGCCATCAAGATCACCTCAAACAAACATGGAACAATGGAACAAAATGAAGATCATCTCCCAACGAACAATTTGATATAACATATGCACAATTTAGAGTAACGAGCATCAAGTTATGGCATGTCAAACATGGGTACAAAATGCTGAAAAACACGGGGACTTAGTGGAATTTCACCTCGCGGGAAGTTGGACGGGGAGATCCCGGGATGGAGTGGAGTGGGACGGGGAAGCGCGGGCGTTTGGTTCCGGGACGGGTGGATCTCATCCCACCCATCCGGATCCGGCGACGGTGTGGCCGGCGACGGCTGCGGAGGCGGTCGGCGACGGCGGGGGCGACCGGAGGCGGCGAGGTTCGGTGCGGTTGGGGTGGAGAAGGACTGGTCCGGCCGGATCCGACGCG
>NC_057798.1:778391366-778398047 GCF_018294505.1 Triticum aestivum
ATGGGCCCGAGCGGGCTGGACGGCGGCGTGGCCGGCGGCTGCCATGTGTCGCGCTCTGAGTGGGCGGGGCGTGACGGCGGACGCGTCCAGCGCCGTCCGGACGTGTCCGCCATGGAGGGAGAGAGTGGAGCTAGGGTTTTGCCTGAAAATTTCGGAGGGGGAGGTGTTTATATAGATAGAGGGAGCTAGGAGACTCCAAATGGAGTGCGGTTTACGCCCACACGATCGTGATTCAACGGCTGAGAGGATGGAGGGGGTTTGGATAGGTCATTGGGTTGTGGTGAATAGGGGCTGGCTGCAAAGAGGGAGGGGTCTCGGGCTATGCGGTTACCCGTTGGAGTATCAAACGACCTCCAAATGGCACGAAACTTGACAGGCGGTCTACCGGTGCTATACCAAGGCCGCTTGGTAAACCTCGGGCCATTCCGAGAAAGTTTAACACCCGCACACGAAAAGAGGCAAAAGGGGGCGCCGGGAACATAGGAGTGCCGGATTACGAAACGGACAACGGGGAAAATGCTCAGATGCATGAGACGAACATGCTTGCAAAATGAGATGCACATGATGACAAGAAAAAATGCAACACGCAAGCAAACGGCATGGCAATGAAGGCGAATAACTGGCAGATACCTGGCGCATCAAATCTGGGGCGTTACAACACTCCTCCACTAACAAGAGATCTCGTCCCGAGATCTTAGGACCGAGACGGAAGGGAAAAGGGATGAGGTGAAACAAGAACTCAAGAGAAGAAGCAAAGAATCGCGAGCACACGAGAAGAAGAGAGGAACGACGAGAATGACGAGAATCGAAAGCTCACGGAATCAGATAGACTATTAAACCATTCCGGTTAGTTCGAGATAAGAAACGAATAAGTCTGGAAGGATTTAGGAAGCACTCCGGCTGAAACATGGAGGAATAGAACACGAGCTTGAGAGGATGGAAAGATACTTGATGAGAGGAACAACACAAAACCTCCGGAAGAATTGAATGAAAAGAACTTAAAAGGAAGGATTGAACGGAGTTGTTGAGAAAATCAATGACAAAAGAATAAGCTTGTTGTGGTCTTATAGATAATATCTCAAGATCATAAGGTGATAACCGGCCACAAACGGAAATGATTGGATAGCTGAGAAGAATGAATAAATGCAAAACTCCACTTCAAAAGAATACGGAGAATTTTGCACTTCGAGATGCGAGAAGAAAAGCTACTTGAACTCTTCTGAGAAAATCTTGGTGAACACTTGAAAAATGAACTAAATCATGAAGAATCACCATGAAGAACTCCGGTGACAAAAGGATGAAGAGATAGAATTGAAGGATGAAAAGAATAAGAATAAAGCTTGCAATGATTTAGATGGAGGTTCTGACGAGATGGTCGAGGAAATTTTGAACTTCGGAAAAGAAATGATGAAAACACTTGGAACTAGAATTTATTCCTCAAGAACAAACTCCGAAGGAAGGGATTAATCACTTTGATGGAATAAGAATAAGATTTATTGTATCCTTATCCTTCATCAAATTAAATTGATGACAAGCAATGGATTTTGCATACTACATATTCTTATTACAAATGATTAAGGGGAATATGCCGCAAAACTTGAGAAAGTCTTCATGAACCACCAGTAGGATTGGTAAAAACGAATGAATTAAAATGATACTCAAGGAAAAAGAATCTTGAAGGAACCACCGTAAGAATTTGAAAATGACTGATGATAGAGAATGAATCACCGGAGAGAGTTAGAAGAACGAATATGTTTGATGGGATTTAGATGCAAAAGGACAAGGAGATCATAAGCTGATTAAAGAACATTTGAATGAAGCACTGGGATAAATAGAGAACGATAACTGGAATGATGGCTTCCAGTGAAAAGAAACAGGAAAACAACTTCTGACATACTCCGGATGGGTAAGAAAAGGAATATCTGACAAATGGAATAATTCGAGAGTGATAACATGAAGCTAGATCCACGAATCTTTGGGAGAACGGGCAAGATTTAGAGGAAAAACTCTTCTTCGGTCTTCAAATGACGACGAGAAACACCACCAAAATTACTGAGATACTCCGGTAGAATGAAAAAGAGAAAGGGTTGAACCAAAGATGAAAAGAATTTGAAAGCGATCTTGGAGATGGCATCTGACTGATGAAATCCCTTCTTACATCACACTTAATAGGAATTTGAGAATAACTCCGGGAGAATTAGAAGAGTCAGGTAAGATCCTGGGAAAAGACCTGTGGGTTAGGGCCCACTAAAAGAAAACATCGTTGAAAAAGGATGTTGAACAGATAGATGATGCACCGGAACAATTGAAATATCTAAATGAGGTGACAACCTCGAATTAATTCGAACACAGACGAATCTCCTGAGATGTCTTGAGCAATCCGGAAGGATAAACTGCGAGAGGTGAACAAGAAGGGAAAACACTTGAGCCGAGGAAAATAATATACTCACTACCGAAAAACTTGAATTGAGTCCACCGTAGAAGAAAAAGAGATGAAGAATGTCAAACGAGACGAGAATTCACCGGTTGAAACAATTGAGGGAAGACTGAAGAGGCTCCGCACGAATGAAATAGCTTCTCGAATAAAAGCTCAGACTATGGGAAGAAAAGGGTGGGAGGGCGGGAAAACAAAGGAAACTTGGAAGAGGAACCGACGAATATCTTGAAGAGAAAACACCGATTGAAATCATTGAGGAAAGAAAGCAAAGACTTTGCATGAGTAGGATGGATACTCGATTACGGACTCCGACTTCGAGAAGAAAAGGGGTGGGTGGGTGGGAAAAAAGAAAACAACTGAGGATTGAACTCAAAGATGAAGAGGCTCGACTCAACTTGACGAGAAATGCACCGGATGCAAAGAGCTGAGAACCAACGATCGGAAAACCAACTTCGTGATCCTAAAGAAAAAATTGAAGGGGAAGAGGAGTAGTTCAAAACACCTATGTCAAGATTCCTTACCAGAGCGACGAAGGGGCAGGGGATTAAAAATAATTCCTACTCTCCGATATAACTAGACTCCGAAATCAGTTTTCTTCTAGACTCGACAACGGCCAAACTACACGATCAATCAAGGGGGCTACTAGGGTAGGCCGAGGCACTGATACCAACTTGTTACGCCCAATATGCGATACTATCCTAAAGAGACTCGAAGGTCCCACCAAGGATAGAACCGCATATTGAAACGCTTTTGCAAGGTGGATATCATTACATCAACATTACATAATAGATGGGGATACATACAAAAGGCATACAATGCCACACTAATACAACATCATCATACATAAGAGCAACATCCGACTACGGATGAAACACATAACCTGATCGAAGAATAAGCAGAAGAAGAACTCCAAAACAAGCAGACATCGCTCTCGCGTCAAAATCATCGCATAACCTGTACCTGCAACTGTTGTTGTAGTAATCTATGAGCCACGAGGACTCAGCAATCCCATTACCATGGGTATCAAGACTAGCAGAGCTTAATGGGAAGGAAGGGGTAAAGTGGTGAGGTTGCAGCAGCGACTAAGCATGATATGGTAGCTAACATACGCAAATGAGAGCGAGGAGAGAACAAACGGAATGGTCGTGAAGCTAGCAATGATCAAGAGGTGATCCTGAACTCCTACTTATGTCAAACATAACACAAAACCGTGTTCACTTCCCGGACTCCGCCGAAAAGAGACCATCACAGCTACACACGCGGTTGATGCATTTTAATTCGGACCTGGTGTCAAGTTATCTACAACCGGACATTAACAAATTCCCATCTGCCACATAATTGCGGGCACGACTTTCAAAAGTTTATACCCTGCAGGGGTGTCCCAACTTAGCCCATGATAAGCTCTCGCGATCAACGAAGGATATACCTTCTCCCAGGAAGACCCGATCAGACTCGGAATTCTGGTTTACAAGACATTTCGGCAATGGTAAAACAACACCAGCAAAGCCGCCCGATGTGCCGACAATCCCGGTAGGAGCTGCACATATCTCGTTCTCAGGGCAACACCGGATAGGTCAGCCTACGAGTAAAACCAGCCCTCGAGTTGCCCCAAGGAGGCCCCGCAGTCTGCCCGATTCGGACCAGCACTTAGAGAAGCACTGGCCCGGGGGGGCTAAAATAAAGATGACCCTCGAGAGAGCGACTCCCAAGGGAAAAGTATAGGTGGTGGTGAGGCAAATGGTAAAACCAAGGTTGGGCCTTGCTAGAGGAGATTTATTCAAAGCGAACTGTCAAGGGGGTCCCATAAATCACCCAACCGCGTTAGGGACGCAAAATCTGGGAACATAATACCGATATGACGGAAACTAGGATGGCAAGAGTGGAACAAAACACCAGGCATAAGGCCGAGCCTTCCACCCTTTACCAAGTATATAGATGCATTAATTGAATAAGAGATATTGTGATATCCCAACATAATCCTGTCCACCATGGAGCAATCCTCAACTTCACCTGCAACTAACAACGCTATAAGAGGGCTGAGCAAAAGCGGTAACATAGCCAAACAACGGTTTGTTAGGAAGGGTGAAAAAGGTTAGAGGCTGACATGACAATTTGGGAGGCTTGAAAAACAAGAGATAGGTAGCGCAGCAAAGCGATAGAACGAAGCAACTAGCATAGCAATGATAGTAATGAGATCCAAGGTGACGGTCATTTTGCCTGAAATCCCGCTAGGAAGAAGAACGAGTCCATGAAGAAGATGAAGCCACGAAGACAAACCAAGCGTAGACGAACAAATCCTCACGATCGCAACGAAACAGGAACTATCGAGAAGAAGCACACAACATAGTAAACACACCACACATGAACAAGGCATGAGGCTCAACCAAGCATGATGCATGACAAAGCTACATGGAGCTACTAGATTATGCAAACAAGAGCAACACATCAAGGCAAGTTTAAATGAGGCCGGAAACAACATATAACAATTCCGGTAAGTCCTCATATGAAAATTTCGAAATTGGTCGAGATCTGAATAAACCTTATGTTCAAGTTGTTAAACAGTAAGTTAAAATGCACCAAGATGATCTACATGAGATTCTAGTCAAGTTACATATAAAGTTCATTTAATTCGGAGCTACGGCCTAGAAGATATGAGCAACACAAGTCAAACGTGGCATTGATGCAAAATGCATACAAACATCAAGCAAACACTCTCAAAACATGGATGCAACATGATAGTATGAAACTACATGCAATTCTAAGCAAGTTTCATATAGACCACACTCAAAACGGAGCAACGGTTCAACACATACACATGAAACAAGTTTAAAGGACAAGCTGTCCAAAACAGCAACTAAGCATCTTGCAAGCATCAAAATAATATGCTACAGCACCCCAACATGAGAACAAAAGGCATGGACATGATGTACAGAGAAAGCATAACAAAATATGAACACGAGCTATCTCAAGAAATCACTAGAACATGCTCAAAAGGATATGGCAAGATTGCAAATAATAACAGTTTACAGGCTTAGCAGAAATAACATCAGGTTGCAATGTTTAGAGCTATCAAACAACATGCAACAGGAACTTATCATAGAAACTTAAGGCATGGCATGATACTACTAAATCATAGAACAACGGTCCTTTACTGACCATGAGCCAAAAAGGATCAGAAGATATGATGGCACCCATGTAAACATGGTAAATGATATGACAGGTTCAAACATGGCAGGAACAATGATAAGTAGGCATGTTGGTGAGCTTGTACCACTCACCAAAGAGCAACACATGGCATTACAAGGTGACTAAATGTACAAAGACATGTTTATGAAGCTAAGCGTGGCAAGAGCAAGTTCATAGGGTGCATGGATCACTAGCAAAGCTCATGGCAAAACTGAACTTAATGTTAACAGGCTGACAGCAACATTATGTAGCAACTTTGGAGCAAGATATGAACAATCTACATCAAGCTATAAATGCAACCAGGGGCATGGATGGATATAGCATGACATATATAACAAAACATCTTTAGTGGACAGCTCCAGATTATGCATAGAATGACTTGTAGAAGCCGGTTTACATAGCATCACGAAATAACAGATTCAGCCTAGCAAAACAGCAACAGCAAGTACCATACTTAACAAGCTCGATGCACTCACTACAAGACTCACCAAAATACATGGATTGCACCTCTGTAAAGATGGCATAATTTAGTTCAAAACACATGTAGAGCTCATGCTCATAGGATGCACACACAAAATGCAACGAAAATGACAGAACACCAAGTTCTGTTAACAGACAGAAGTTAACATCATTTAGCACTCTTGCAATGATGATTAGGGCATCAACATCACCTCAAACAAACATGGCACAATGGAACAAAATGAAGCTCATCTCCCAATGAACAATTTGATATATCATATGCACAATTCGGAGTATCAAGCATCAAGTTATGGCATGTCAAACATGGGTACAAAATGCTGAAAACCACGGGGACTTAGTGGAATTTCACCTTGCGGGAAGTTGGACGGGGAGATCCCGAGATGGAGTGGAGCGGGACGGGGAAGCGCGGGCGTTTGGTTCCAGGACGGGTGGATCTCATCCCACTCATCCGGATCCGGCGACGGGGTGGCCGGCGACGGCTGCGGAGGCGGCCGGCGGCGGCACGGGCGACCGGAGGCGGCGGGTGACCGGAGGCGGCGGGGTTCGGTGCGGCTCGGGGCGGAGAAGGACTGGTCCGG
>NC_057798.1:778398469-778419617 GCF_018294505.1 Triticum aestivum
CTGGACGGCGGTGCGGCCAGCGCGTGCCATGTGTCGCGCTCTGAGTGGGCGGGGCGCGGCGGCGGTCGCGTCCGGCGCCGTCCAGACGTGTCCGACACGGAGGGAAAGAGTGGAGCTAGGGTTTTGCCCGAAAATTTCGGAGGGGGAGGTGTTTATATAGATAGAGGGAGCTAGGAGACTCCAAATGGAGTGCAGTTTTCGCCCACACGATCGTGATCGAACGGCCGAGAGGATGGAGGGGTTTTTGATAGGTTATTGGGCTGTGGTGAAGAGGGGCTAGGCTGCAAAGAGAGAGGGGTCTCAGGCTACGCGGTTACCCGTTGGAGTATCAAACGACCTCCAAATGGCACGAAACTTGATAGGCGGTCTACCGGTGCTATACCAAGGCCGCTTGGCAAACCTCGGGCCATTCCGAGAAAGTTTAACACCCGCACACGAAAAGAGGCAAAAGGGGCGCCGGGGAACATAGGAGTGCCGGATTGCAAAACGGACAACGGGGAAAATGCTCGGATGCATGAGACGAACATGCATGCAAAATGAGATGCACATGATGACAAGAAAAAATGCAACACGGAAGCAAACGACATGGCAATGAAGGCGAATAACTGGCAGACACCTGGCGCATCAGATTCGGGGCGTTACATAGTGCCAATCTGGTACAGAAGAAAAACTTCCAGTCCCACAAGTTCAAGAACAAGGGAAAGCTTGATGGTAAAGCAAGGTTTGATGGGAAGAATAAGGTTGTACAACACACGAACTTCCAGAAGAAGAGTGACAAGAAGAAAGGTATTTGTCATGTGTGTGGAGATCCTGATCACTGGGCTCCTAGTTGTCCTAATCGCTATGACAAGCGTCATCCTGGGAAAGGCGGCAAGACCGCTAATGTTGTCATTGGAGACACTGACATGAAGGATGTTGGGTATGGTATATTTCCCACTATTCTTTCAATATGTCATTCTCCTGATTGATTGATTGATAGGGGTGCTAATGTGCATGTATGCGGTGATATTTCTATGTTTTCGTCTTATCAGACCGCAGGGACTTCAACCGTGCTAATGGGCAACGGTTCAAGTGCTTCTATTCATGGTGTTGGCACGGTCGATCTGAAGTTTACTTCAGGGAAGTTCGTGCGGCTGAAGAACGTGCATTATGTTCCCTCCGTCAATAAAAATCTTGTTAGCGGATCTCTTCTGTGTAGAGATGGCTATAAGCTTGTCTTTGAGTCGAATAAATTTGTAATATCCAAGTATGGAACATTTGTTGGTAAAGGCTATGAGTCAGGAGGCCTGTTTCATTTATCCTTATCAGACGTTTGCAATAAAGTTGTTAATCATATTTGCAACAATAGTGAATCAAATGTGTGGCATTCACATCTTTGTCATGTTAACTTTGGTTGCATGTCGCGACTAGCAAAGTTGAACTTAATCCCTAGTTTCACCACTGTGGGATCTAAGTGTCAAGTGTGTGTGCAAGCTAAGCAACCTCGTAGGTCTCACATGACTGCGGAGACGAGAAAATTTGCACCACTAGAACTTATACATTCAGATCTATGTGAAATTAATGGTGTTTTACAAAAGGTGGAAAGAAATATTTCATGACGTTAATTGACGACTCCACTAGATACTGCCATGTGTATCTTCTGAAATCTAAGGATGAGGCTTTGAACTTTTTCAAGATCTATAAAGCTGAAGTGGAAAACCAACTTGATCGGAAAATCAAGAGGCTTAGGTCCGACCGTGGTGGAGAGTATTTTTCCAATGAATTTGATGCTTTTTGTGTGGAACATGGTATAATCCATGAGAGGACGCCTCCATACTCACCTCAATCAAATGGGATGGCCGAAAGAAAGAACCGTACTCTAACTGATTTGGTTAACGCCATGTTAGACACATCGGGTCTCTCCAAGGCATGGTGGGGGGAGGCGATATTGACAGCATGTCATGTCCTAAATTGAGTCCCCACAAAGAACAAAGATATAACTCCATTCGAGAAATGGGAGAAGAAAAGGTTAAAACTCTCTTATCTGCGAACATGGGGTTGTTTGGCGAAAGTCAATGTTCCAATTCCAAAGAAGCGAAAGCTTGGACCAAAGAGTGTGGATTGTGTTTTCCTAGGATATGCTTTTCATAGCATTGGCTATAGATTCTTGGTTGTAAAATTTGAGGTACCTGACATGCATGTTGGTACGATCATGGAGTCGAATGATGCGACTTTCTTTGAAGATATCTTTCCCATGAAGGATATGGCTACCTCGTCTAATCAGGAGATGCCTAGTTCATCGAATCAGGAACCAGTTACAATTACCGAACCTGCCATTTCAATGTAACACTTTGAAAGTCCTGTGGAGGAGAACAATGAAGTTCCTACTAGGAGCAAGAGACAGAGGACAGCAAAGTCCTTTGGTGATGATTTTCTTGTGTATCTCATAGATGATACTCCCAGTTCTATTTCGGAGGCCTGTGCATCGGAAGATGCTGACTACTGGAAGGAAGCGGTTCGTAGCGAGATGGATTCCATCTTGGCGGATGAAACTTGGGAGATAAATGATCGTCCTTATGGGTGCAAACCTATAGGATGCAAATGGGTATTCAAGAAGAAGCTTAGGCCTGATGGTACTATCAAAAAGTACAAGGCTCGGCTCGTGGCTAAGGGTTATACCCAAAAGGAAGGTGAAGACTTCTTTGATACTTACTCACATGTGGCTCGACTGACCACTATTCGTGTTCTACTTTCACTAGCTGCCTCACATGGTCTTCTCGTTCATCAAATGGATGTTAAGACTACTTTCCTAAATGGAGAGTTGGATGAGGAAATTTATATGGAACAACCAGATGGGTTTGTAATAGATGGTCGGGAAGGGAAAGTGTGCAAGTTGCTGAAGTCTTTGTATGGACTCAAGCAAGCACCCAAAAAGTGGCATGAGAAGTTCGAAAGAACTTTAACAGCTGCAGGCTTTGTTGTGAACGAAGCTGACAAATGTGTGTGTTATCGCCATGGTGGGGGCGAGGGAGTTATGCTTTGCTTGTATGTTGATGACATACTAATTTTCAGAACAAATTTGAATGTTATTAAGGAGGTCAAGGATTTCCTATCTCGCAGTTTTGAGATGAAGGATTTAGGAGTGGCTGATGTCATTCTGAACATCAAGTTGTTGAGAGATGGTGATGGTGGGATTACATTGCTTCAATCTCACTATGTGGAAAAGATCTTGAGTCGCTTTGGCTATAGTGACTGCAAGCCCTCTCCAACACCATATGATGCTAGCGTGCTGCTTCGAAAGAATCGAAGAATTGTTAGAGATCAATTGAAGTATTCTCAGATTATTGGCTCGCTTATGTACTTAGCCAGTGCTACAAGACCTAGCATATCTTTTGTTGTTAGCAAACTCAATCGGTTTGTCTCAAAACCAGGAGATGTGCATTGGAAAGCTCTAGAGAGAGTTTTGCGTTATTTGAAAGGCACTGCGAATTATGGAATTCACTACACCAGGCACCCAAAGGTGCTTGAAGGGTATAGTGACTCAAACTGGATCTCAGATGCTGATGAGATAAAGGCCACGAGCAGATATGTATTCACTCATGGAGGTGGCGTTGTTTCTTGGAAGTCTTGCAAGCAGACCATCTTAACGAGGTCAACAATGGAAGCAGAACTCACAGCACTAGATACAGCTATGGTTGAAGCAGATTGGCTTCGTCGGCTCTTGAATAACTTGCCGGTAGTTGAGAAACCTGTACCGGGTATCCTTATGAACTGTGACAATCAAACTGTGATCACTAAAGTGAGCAGCTCAAAGGATAACATGAAGTCATCAAGACACGTTCACAGAAGGTTAAAGTCTATCAGAAAAATGAAAAACTCCGGAATTATTGCATTGGATTATATCCAAACGTCTAAAAATCTGGCAGATCCTTTTACTAAGGGTCTATCACGTAATGTGATAGATAATGCACCGAGGGAGATGGGTATGAGACCCACAATATGAGTTGTTCACAGTGGTAACCTATTCTTTGTGATCGAAGATCCCGTGAATTAGATGTGGAAGACAAGTTGTTGGTCAACTGGGAGGAGAGTATCCTTACTGTTGAAAATACCACTCCATGAAGATGCAATACTCTCCTAATCTGCATGGCAGGTTGATGTATATCTTAATGTGTTCTAAGTGACTCTTTGAAGCAGAGATGTTGTCCTGCAGAACATATTTTGAAGAACGCACCTATATGAGTCTGATTGTTAAACGTCGCAATCTATGAGAGTAGGGTTTTCTCTAGTAGACTCATGAAAGGTCTTGGAGTATGACGCATAAGCTCCACCCACGGGGAAGACCCACGGTAGCCACGTATCGTTCAAGGCTTTATGTGAAGCTAGATTCGCAGAAAACTTGCAGTTCAAGGCCCAGTCCACTGTACAAGTTGCTTACTAGTGTAGCATAGAGTTCTAGGTGGAAGTTCAACTTAACAGTCTCCACTGTAGTACCGGTATATAAAACATTGTTTTGGAACCAAAGGCAAATTTTGTGTGCCTCTGGGATCTGGTGGGGGATTGCTGGAATTTAGTCTATTTTGGGACAGCCCAATAACTATTTCAGAAATTCCTAAATAAATCCTAGAGGCCCACTTAGCCCATTTGTGCAAGGCAAGGGATACTACTAAAGTTTAGTCCCACATTGCTAGTTGAGTGGGAGTTGGACCTCCTTATAAGGGAGGTTCTTTCCCCACTTGTATGAGCATGAGAACAAGAGGGACATCCACGCGCGCTCCTCCTCCGCCGCCCACCTCGTCACGACGTGCCGCGGGTTGCGGGAATGAGCCGAGCCGATGTCTAAATTTTTGCCACGCACTACGGGTATACGAAAGGTCACTCAGAAGCTGAAACATTTTTCTGTCTCTCGACACTGAATTCGAACGGCGTGCCTCTTTGGCTGTTGCCTGTTCGTTTTGTCTCCCGCGTTCCCTTGAGCTCCCGGCGCAGCCTCTCACCTCCCTCTCTTGTGCCTATAAAAGGGAGGTCGCTCCTCCCAGAGAGACGCACCAGAACTTCTCCTTCCTCTCGCCACCGGTTCCAATCTCTGTGCTGCTGTTGTCTTTCTCATCCCGGCTTGCAGCGTGCACCGCGAGTCGGGACAGTAGGCCTCCGAAACCGCACCTTTTGAGTCCTATACGGGAGAAGGGTGATAAGGTTTTTGGGGAGCGCTTCGCGCGACTACTGACTTCTTCATCACGGACGCCCCGGACTCCGACAAGTACTTCCATGACGACGACTTCTTCCCCGACGTCCATGACCTCCTCGACGACATGGCTGGCGAGGACACCGACCCCAAGTCCAGCGCTTCTGATGCTGCTGCCCCGTACGTGTTCGTCCCCTTTCTATTAGAGGTTCTGCTACAGTTCCTTGTTCTAGTATTTGCCCTAGATATGTTAGACTCTATTTCATATATGCAACTTGCTATACTGTCTGCTCAAGATATGTTTAGTTACGGTTCATATATGAAGATGTTATTTACCTTCTCTTTGTCAAATCGCAGGCTTGTTTTATCACTGCTACACTAGTCATGCTTTATCTAGTATTTCTGTTAATAAAATCACTTGGTAAATTGCTCATATTTCCAACAATATGGACCATGAGCATGTACAAAATTAGCTGGGCATAAAAGAAAAGGAAAGAGAAATCGGACGTATGAATCACATCACAAATTCTTTTCCGTAGCAAGTCCGTTTCTTGGCAAGGCGAAACATGTCAGAGGAAACACACCCGCCCTAATGAATAATTTTCTTTTTGTTGCATTCCAACCCCAAGGGTTCAAACATTATGGATTAGTATCATATTTAGAGAAGGCTACAGTAAGACAAATATTTTATCTTCAAGATGTTTTTTCGCACTGTGAAAGAGTGCAATTGTTTTTTTAGCAAACAATGCGATATGAGAATGCCAACATGCTATGAGTTCATGACAGTCGAGAACTTGCAGGCCCACATAGATTATCCGGCACCTGGTGGCAGGCAACAGGGCACGCGTGGTGGCCTGGGCACGCGCACGTGCAAGGCTCATGATTCTTTAGCTTTCGGTGAACCAGCAGGCACCCAATAGAAAAATTCCACGTTTCGTCCGCTCGTTGGCTACGAGAGGCGGTACAAACAGTTGGAGACCTGGTGCATACAGCAAATGCCACAGGGACACCACAAATCCACACCGACCAGTGCGATGTGATGGACTAATTAATCTCCATCTCGGTCAAATGCTGTACTATACGGCAATGTGAAGTCCCACGGTCGGCAACCTTTTAGTTAGCATCTCGCTGACGTGAACTCCCGTGTTGACCCAGCTTTTCAAGTTTTTCCAAGTTTCAATTCGGCATGTATATGTGTTCGGTGTACCAGTACGGTTTCTTTTCTTCTATTATTGCTTTTTTTACACAGTATAGACACAGATGCATATGCATACGCGCATACGATCAGCTCATGAACATACACACGCACACCATATCTTTATGAGCATCTCCTAGAAACTGAGCCGACACATCATCTTGAGATTGACTAAGTCGTCACAAACACCTTCATAGTCGATGAAACGTCTCCTCTTACTAAACACACATCGCCGAAAGGCCTGAAATAATTATACGATGATTCATGGCTTTCTCATCGATGAACTCATGTATGCTGTACAACTTTTATGTCATAAGTCCTTCGACATCCCACCAACCTAGCATTCATATGACACATTGACCGCTGGTCAATCAATTAGTAGTTGCTCTATGAGATTAACGCCAACTTGATTAACTATGAAATGCACAAGTAGGAATTTTGCAGGTGGTCTGGTTTGTATTAACATCTCCCACAGCTAGACCGACACGTTTTAGAGTCAGCATAAGCAAGCTAGCTCTAGAAATTTCTTCTCTCCTCAATACTGTAAGGAAACAGTGTAATGATCAGTAATCACCGATCTCTTTTGGTTGACTGCAATGATGTACATATTTATATGTCCGGAGGGGACACGTCGCACAGTCGCGACGCTTACAAGAGGCAAGATTAGAAGGACGCGTCCGTTACATTAGGACGTGACCCATCGGGGGAGAAACCGCACATCGGTTTGGAAAAGCTGAGATTTTCCTTTAATTAAACTAATTAACTAAATCTTAACACTCCCCCTAATCCCTGCTTTCATTATTCTTGTAAACATCATCATCACCATCACCAACATCATCATCATGATCAGTCTCCTCCAAAAACCCTGTAGGAAAAATATGAGGAGATATGTACAATATGTCATCAAAAACTCCTTCCAAAAACCCAGTGGGAAAATTAGGAGAAACCGACATATCATAATGCATGCATTACTATTGCCTCATTAAAAACCTTCCATAAGAAACCATTCAGGAAAAACTTATAAAGGAAAAGAGTGCAATATCAAAGATCTGAGGATCACAAACAGATTATCATTCAGGGATACACTCCCCCTGAACTTTGCAAGTCTCGAAGTCGTTTCATACCAATTCCATTGATGTACTTCTCAAATAAAGAACTTGGTAATGACTTTGTAAACAAATCGGCAAGATTGTCACATGACTTCGTTTGCAAAATATTTATCTCCCCAGTTTCCTGTAACTCATGGGGATAAAATAACTTAGGAGAAATATGCTTTGTAATATTGCTCTTTATATAACCTGTTTGCATCTATGTAATACATGCAGCATTATCTTCATAGATAATAGTGGGTGATTTCAATGATCCAACCCCACTTGTACTTTCAATAAAGTTTATCATTCTGCGAAGCCATGCACATTCACATGATGCTTCAAACAAAGCAATAATTTCAGAATGATTCGTGGACGTAGCCACCAGAGTTTGTTTTGTCGACTTCCAAGAAAAGGTTGTACCTCCACTCAAGAAGACAAAACCAGTATGTGATCTGGTATTATGGGGATCTGATAGGTATCCAGCATCACAATATCCCACCATGGTCTTATCTTGATTTTTCTGATAAAATAAACCAAGATCTTTGGTGCCTTGAAGATATCTGAAAATGTTCTTCACACCAACCCAATGCCTCTTTGTTGGTGATGCACTGAATATAGTCAATAAATTTACTGCAAATGATATATCAGGCCTGGTGCAGTTCGCTAGATACATTAGTGCTCCAATAGCACTGAGGTAAGGAAACTCAGGTCCTAATACCTCTTCATCATCACCCTTAGGTCTAAATGGGTCTTTATCTCTATCAAGAGATCTAACCACCATTGGTGTTTTTGATGGATATGCTTTATCCATATTAAATTTCTCAAGAATCTTTTGGATATAAGCAGACTGATGAACAAGTATTCCTGAAGGAAGATGTTAAAGTTGTAAGCCCAAACAAAATTTAGTCTTACCCAGATCTTTCATCTCAAACTCCGTCTTAAGATGATTACTTGCCTCATGTATTTCTTGTGTAGTCCCAATGATATTCAGATCATCCACATACACAGAAATAATGCAAAATCCATTCTTAGATTTCTTAATAAACACACATGGGCAATCATTATTATTTGAGTAACCCTTCTGAAGAAGGAATATACTCAATCGGTTATACCACATTCTTCCCGACTGCTTCAAACCATACAATGACTTCTGAAGCTTTACGCAATAGATGTTGCGATTAGCCTTTGGATTCGGAAGCTTCATTCCCTCAGGAACTTTCATGTAAATATCTGAATCCAGTGACCCATATAAATATGCAGTCACAACATCCATCAGTTGGATAGACAAATTCATTTCACTGCCAGTGATATTAAATATCGGAACGTTGTTCCACTCATAACAGGAGAATATGTTTCATCATAATCGATGCCGGGCCTCTGCGTGTATCCCTGTGCTACAAGCCTCGCCTTATATCTCACCCCCTCATTGTTCTCATTCCTCTTACGAACGAAAACCCATTTTGCTCCCACAGGGAACACATGCTGAGGAGTGGGTATTACTACAGTAAATACCCCTCTTTTTATGAGCGAGCACAATTCATCCTCAATTGTTGCCTTCCATTTGGACCAGTCTGAGCGCTTCATGCACTCTGTCATGGACTTAGGTTCTTGATCCAAATCAAGGCCTTCTGCAATTCTAGAGGCGAAATAAATGTCGACAACTGTAGTCTTTCTATTGTACGATTCTCGTGAATCAATATAATTAATGGATATCTCATCAATACCTTTTGATCCTTCGCGATTTCCCTCAACAATTGGATCAAGGTCTTCCGATGTCCCAACACCAAAATTTGTGTGAACACTTGTGTTGGGTTCTGGATGTCCAACATCCTTCAGGTGCCCTTCAACCCTAGGTTGAATATCAACATATTGTTGACTTGCATTTACTTTCTGAGGATTCTTCATTCCCCTTGGACGCTTCTGCAAAGCCTTGTCCTTTGTGTCTAGATTTCTCCCCCTCTTGGGTAGCTGAGTAGATCTATGGGTCACATCCACTCTCTCTGGCACATTCATAGCGGGAACATTTGATTTTGTGACACCTTTATAATCAGTAAATGCATCTGGCAGATTATTTGCAATATTTTGCAAATTTATAATCTTCTGAACCTCCAGTTCAGACTCATTCGTACGCGGATCTAAGGACTGGATTCCTTTCACATTCCAATCTATTTCTCGGCATTCTTTGTGGTTATTCTCTTCCCCTAATGCCGGGAAATTGTCCTCATCAAAAATGCAGTCAGTGTACCGGGCTGTAAACAAATCCCCTGGCAGGGGTTCCAGGTACTTAATGATTGACGGAGAATTGTATCCCACATAGATCCCCATTCGTCTATGAGGGCCCATTGATGTACGCTGCGGTGGTGAGATCGGTACATATACCGCGCAACCGAATTGCCGCAGATGGAAAATACTTGGTTAGTTTCCATGTACTAACTGTAATGGGGAGACCGTATAATATGCAGTTCGTCGAATTTGTATCAATTCTGCAGCATGTAAAACTACATGACCCCAACATGAAGCTGGAAGATTACTATTCTGCAGGAGCGGTCTTGCTATCAACTTGATCCTCTTGATAAGTGATTCCGCAAGACCATTCTGGGTATGTACATAAGGTACTGAGTGCTCCACAGAAATGCCCAAAGCTAGGCAGTAATCATTAAATGCTCGTGAACTAAATTCTGCAGCATTATCCATTCTGATGGTTTTTATCCTATGCTCAGGATGATTTGCTCTCAATTTAATGATCTGAGCAATTAGCTTTGCAAAAGCATGGTTCCTTGTTAACAGTAGACACACATTTGACCATCTTGTTGATGCAGCAATTAGGACCATGAAATATCTGAATGGTCCAGATAACGATTGTATTGGACCACAAATATCTCCTTGAATGTGTTCAAGGAAATCAAGTGGCTCATCCTTTAATTTCACATAAGATGGCCTTGTGATCAATTTCCCAGTTGCACATGATGTGCATACAAAATCCGATAATTTTGGGAACTTTCTATCCATTATGTTGTGTCCAACAGAACCATCAATAATTTTTCTCATCATACCAATACCAGGATGACCCAGGCGACCATGCCAAATCTTGAACTTATCAAGATTCTGAAAAACTATCTTGTATGCCATATAAGTCTCTGGTTTAATGTATGTATAATACAACCCAGAAGATAGAGAAGGCAAATTCTCAAGGACTTCCTTTCGAAATCCCTTTTGCTGAGTTATGAGTAGGCATTCAGCCCCATTCTCTTCATTAGTTTCTACATGGAAACCATTTTTGCGGATATCCTTAAAACTCAGCAAGGTACGAGTAGAATCTGGATACAGTAGAGCATCCTGGATTACCAATTTAGTACCCATAGGGAGTGTAATTGTAGCTTGAACAGAACCAACAATTACCGTGTCTCGACCAGCAATTGTCATGACACTTCCATTACTCTTCTTGAGTGTCTGGAAATATTTCATCCCCCTAAGTATCGTGTTAGTAGATGCACTATCCACTAAACACATTTCCTCCTCCATTGTATTATTCCTTGAAGTTCTATAGAGTAAAAGAACAAAGTTTAGTATATAATCAAACTCTTATAGAATCACTACATACATTACAAACTATATATGTCTTGTACTTATTACAAGACCTATGTCACACAACATAGCTAACACATTATGTCTAAGGACATAACTTATTTTACAACACATGTAATATGTCTAATAACATCATTACAATAGTTAGACAAATGAGACTAAATCGGTCTCCATATATGTCAGTAGACCCAAATTCCACTAGCATGTCATCGACATCTAGTATTGGATCTTTCACTTGCTGATTCTGCTCCTGGTTGTCCATGTTCGGAGAATCCTCTCAAGAACCATCAACCGTAGGGGTACCATCTTCATTGCTAGTGAAGTGTGCTTCATACTGGTTCCCCTGAGCCTTCTTGCCCTTTCCAAGTGACTGTTGGTACAATTCCACCAAATGCTTCAAAGTGTCACACTTCTTTGCAATATGTTCCTTACAACCACATCTGAAGCAACCAGTGTTGCTAGCCCTTTCATTCTTCTTGAAAGAACCTTTGCCCTTTTGGACTCCATACTTATTATGCTTCTCATTACGCTTCCACTTTTCATTGAATGTCCTACGGTTCTTTTTGGAACCATTGAACTTTTGAGTATTCTTAGAGTTGAAGTGTGATTCAGGCAGAGGCATCGTTCCTATTGGATGAGCCAAATTGTTCTTCTCAAGAAGCTCATTGTGCTTCTCTGCCTGAAGCAGCGAGTAAATCAACTCAGAATACTTCTTATACTTTTGCTGACGATATTGTTCAGCAAGTATCCTCATAGAAGGATGGAAAGTAGAAAGTGTCTTTTCAATAAGATCAGCATCAGAAACTGCACTATTGCAGAATCTTAGCTTGGAGTTGATCTTATGAACAACAGAATTGTATGCAGCTACAGACTTAAAGTCTTGGAATGAGACTAGCGCCCATTCCCGTTGCGCTTCAGGCAACATCACCGCCCTTTGTTGATCATACCTCTCCTTTAAGGAGTTCCAGAGTGTCAGAGGGCTCTCCTCCATCAGATACTCTGTCTTTAGATCACGGTGAAGATGATGTCGAATGAAGTGCAACGCTGAATACCTTATTATGCCTGTTACAGATGAAGTCCCTTGGGCAGGTGTGGTTATAGAGGAATTGAGTCCCTTGGCCGTCAAATTGATTTTGACATCCATTTCCCATGTCAAATAGTTAGAACCATCGACGGCAAGTTCAGCAAACTCTTTTTTAGATATGACAGCCATATCCTGCATGCAATCATCATGCTTATTAATTTACTCTCATAGCAAATTGATTGTGTTGTAAATAAAACAATGCATGTATATTGATCAACATATAGCAATTGCCAAATTGCCGGAACACATACGTTGACATACATGGTACTTGTACAATACAGTAATATACACTAATTACTGAATAATACAATATAGTAATTTACACAAATTACTAAATAACTAGTCACAACTTCACTGCTAGTCAAAGAACTAAACAGAGAAAGAAAAACGAAAAAAATGGTCCTGGGTCGCAACAGATAGACCCAAACCAATAGCACAGCCCACTGCTACAGTACTGCTATAGTAAATTTCAATTTTTTTTCATTTTTTTCTTCTTTTCTCGGTTCAGAGTAGGGAATAGGCCGCATCCCATCTGGCCTTGTGGCCCAACTAGCCCGGCGCCGCTTCTATCACTAGATAAAAGGGGTCGACGGTTAGGGTTTCCCCTACCGCCCCCAATCCTCGTTCCAGGCGGCGCCACCCACCCCTGCCCCTGCCGTCGCGCCGCATGCGCGCTCACCGGCGAGCCGCCAGCGGTGAAGGGGCGAAGTCCTCCTCGTCCGACGAGGGGGTGTAGTCAGGGGTGGCCACTCCATTTGGGGGTCCATTTGCGAGGCCGAGTGCTGCCGGATCCCACGCTCCTGGACGGCGTCCAGGACGACGGTCGACGGCAGCGACGGAGTGGCCGAAGAGGAGACGGCGGCTCGCTCCAGAGTCGGGCGCACCCGCGCTGCCACTCGTGCCAGCGATGTCTGTGGCAGCTGTCCCACCAGTGCCAAAGAGGAAGATGCGCTGCTCGCCGGGAGGAGCAGGGGAGCGTCCGAACGCCCATGGGGCGCTTCTTGTCCCCTCGGCTTCCACTCTAAGCCCTGGACCGGCGATGCCACTTGCTCCGACAGTGGTGACCGCGCCCGCGGTGGCCACGGCGCGTCCTGGAGTCGGGATGAAGACGAGTCCATCGCCCCTCGCGTTGGCGACGCGTGTCGGAGCCGAGCTGTAGCCGCGTGCAGGTACGTCGCGGATGATCTCCCGCTCCTCCTCCTCTGCCGGTGTTGACGGCAGACGTGTGCCACTGGATCGAGTGGGGCACGGGCCATATCCGTGCACACGGCACCACCGTGGTGCGGATGGAGCGGCAACTGGAGGCTCTTGCACGCACATCCCAGCGTTCTGCGGCGGTGGAGCATTCAGTCCGGCAACTAGCCCTGGGTCCAGACCCTGACGGTCGTCAACCGGCATGGCCAGGCGTCGGTTCACCGGTGTGGCGCGACGGCGTCGTCCAGCGGCCGCGTGATGGCGGCGTCCTCCAACGAACTTCTGGCGGCGGTTAATGCCAAGGCCAGGAACTGCTGGTGGTGCCTCCCATCGATGGCGGACAAACCGGCGGCACTCACTACTAGGGAAAAGCCTACACACAGAATCTTACCAGCAGCGCTCCTCAAAATACTACGCTACTGTTATTTAGCAGCAGCGCGTGTTATCGAAACGCGCTGCTGACAGGAAAATAGCAGTAGTGCGTCCACCACAAACCGCGCTACTGCTATAATTGCCATGACCTCGCCACCCCCCCCCCCGCTAGTTATAGTAGTAGCACACTATACTGAACAACGCTACTACTATAGAAGTTAGCAGCAGCGTGCTTCTAGGAAAACCGCTACTGCTAAAATCAGCCCACAAGTTTAGTCCCACCTCGCTCCGTGAATAGGGTGTTTACCACCTTAAATATGTTATTTCTGAAACTACCACAACCAGTTGGTCTTCACTGAACTCTATGTGTAAAATTTGTGGCCGCAATATGAGTCCTCTCCGGCCTCTCCGGTTCCTACTGGAGAGGACTCATATTGACAATTCAGATTGTACACAAAAAGATCATTGATGGCCAATGTATTTTTGCATTGACGTATTTTTTGTATAGTTACACTTAGTAGTAGCGGTTTATATGCAAAGCGCTACTGCTATTTTGATTAGTTGTAGCGTGTTTTGGCAAACGCACTACAACTATCCCACCTTATCCACACGCGCACGACCGGCCCTCACTCACACTCTCACTCTCGCCCCCGTGCCGATAACCGTCATCGTACGTCGCCGCTGCCGCCGCCTTCGTCCGTCGGCCGCCGAGGTACTCCCCTCCTTCCGTCCCTCCTCCCTCCTCCTCGCACATCCTCCCTCTGCCTGCGGCCGCCCCTCCCTCCTCCGCCGCCGCCCTCCTCCCTCCGCCCGCGGCTGCCCCTCCTCCCTCCTCCACCGGCAGCCCTCCTCCCACCACCCTCGACCTCGCCGCCCCTAGCTACCTCTCCGTCGCCCCCACCCCTTGCCACTAGTTAGTACTAGATTTAGTAGTTGTAGATGTTAATTTAGGGCTCATAGCTAGTACTAGATGTTGCTTAGTTAGTACTAGATTTTTAGTAGTAGTAGATGTTAATTACTAGTAGTGATGGTACTAGTTAACTAGGGCAGTATGATTAATAGTAGTTGTAGTTGAACTACTTTAGTTGTAGTTGAACTAGTTTAGTAAGTAAATTAATAAACTAGTTGAATTAATAGAACTAATGTATTTTTAGTAAGATAATTAATATAACTAGTTGAACTACTTTATTTTTAGAAAGAACTAGTTTTTTTCTATTTATAGTAAGTTTATATTTAGTAAGAACTAGTTGAATTAATAAAACTAGTTGAACATGTCATATTTGTTGTTATTTTTTAGTTTAAGCAATTATTCGGGATGTATTAGTGTTAACTTATATAGTTTCAGGTGACCACCGTCGTCCCCGTCACCGACCCCCTCCGACATCCCCGCCGTCGTCCCAGTCACCGACCCCCTCCGACATCGAGGTGAGACCAGCCAAATATCCTTGTATATCTTGTGTTGTTGCTCAAATAGGATATGTGGTTGCCCAAGTGGCCGTTCATGTTCAGTTTACATCTCCGAGTGGCCTATGTTTTGCCGGAGTGTTGATTAATTTCCGTTCCAGCAAATTTCAGGCGCTCGATATGTCCTTTTTCAGCAAAGGTCATGCCGGATTTTTTCATGAATTCTGGCATGACTTGTGCTAGAATATGTACAAGTTTAATCTTTGAATTATGAACGTAGGAAATGTCGTACTCGGACGACGACAGTATCCCGGGGGAGTGTAGCTGGTGCAACGATGATCGAGGAATGTGCGACAGGTTCGTTCAGCTAGACGAAGATCGGCGCTTCAACATTAAGCTCGAGGAGACCTTTGATTGTGAAACAATATGCAACAACGACAAGTGTTTTTTTGTAATTAAGCATAACTTCAACTATTTCAACGTCTAATTTTCATGTTTTACAATTTGACTAGCTTATCCCATGACATGCAAGACGCTATGTCTTGGAGAGTATGGGTTTTGAAGACCATGAAAATTTCGAAACAAAGAAAATACACCTAAGGACCCATCATGATATGGATTTTGAAGTAAATCTGTGCAATGCTCAGAGCGTAACTCATTTTGGTTGCCAAAATTGGGAAGCACTTTGCAAAATGTATGGTTTTTATGAGGGTATGATTGTCACCATGGACCTTGGTGATCCTGACATCAAGCAAGACAATATGGAGATTTGGGTCCTTGTTGATACGCTTCCGATTGTACCGCTATGTGAGTTTCTCAGACATAGTTATTAACTAATTTATATTGTTTATTTCAAAATAGTTGATAGCTTATTTCCATTGACAGCTTATTTTGATTCTTCAAAGACTGTGCGGAAGATGGTAGATAAAACCCACTACATCGATGGCACCGAATTAACGTATAAGGAGAAAAAAAATCATCTGATCGCATTTTGTACTCTTCTTGAGAATTACAATAACTATTATCGAACTCCTCTAAATTATGGTGAATACGTGCCACTAGTGCATGTGTTGAACCACGGTAACTTCTCTGGAGATACCCTGGTAAGATTTTTTACTATTACGACATCCGTGCATTTTTTGCATACTTCTAAAATAAGTACATCATTGCTAACTACGAAGTTATTATTATGTTTTTCAACAGAAACTCCTGATGGATTGTGTGCCTCATCTGATGTCTCTGCCTGGTCGCCTCTTAGTTCTGAACATACTGTCAGGTAAATCTATGGAGCTCACCTGTGCATATCGGATTTCTAAAACCCGTGAACACATGTTCATCAAAGAATGGAAGAAATATATGGACATTCGCAAGGAGGTTCTTGGAAGTAACATTCAGCGAAAGGCAAGAATTGGAGACAGGCTAATCTCCATTCTCCATAATGGAGAGTCAGGGGCTATATTATTTTTTGCTATTTTACCTTAGAAAATGTAGTAGGTCTTAATCGAATGTAATAGGTCCTATGAGGTACAATATGTTTATTATGTGGTAATGTGTTAGAGTTGATAATGAGGAGTACTTGTGATTATGACTAGTGACCAATTTGCTATGTGATGTCATTGATGAAAACAATGATCTTGAGGAGGTGTTATATGACAATGATGTATTATGATGATAAGTTGTTAATGATATGATGATGATGATGATATTATTATATCATTGGGTGAAAGAACCGCGGATTAGTTTCAAGTGGATGGACATCCACTTAAAACTAGTCCACGGTTCTTTCACCCCGTGATGTAATAACTCATTATGATGTAAAAACAATCTCTAAATTCCCGTTGTATGAAAACTTGTGTAAAGGTGTATGAATACAACATGAAATAAAAAAATACTAAATAATAGTAGTAGCGCGGGAAAGGAGAAGCGCTACTACTAATTACCAGTAGCGTTGTTCTGACGAAGCGCTACTACTAAGTCAATTTAGCAGTAGCGTGGATCTAAGCGCGCTATTGCTAAGCATTAGCGGTAGCGCCTTATCACTAGCGCTCCTGCCCGCGCTACTGATATGCCTAAAACCCGCGCTGCTGCTAGGCTTTTCCCTAGTAGTGGCTGCTCGGCAAGGAATTAGCGGCGACCTTCTTCCCAGAGAAGACCAAGGAGAAGGGAGGAGGGACGACATCCTCACCGTTCCAAGTCCTTCTCCGGCGAGTTCCTGTGTGTGGCCTGTCGCTCTCGCTAGAGAGACGTGCGTGATAACATGTAAAGAAACAGTGTAATGAACAGTAATCACCGATCTCTTTTGATTGGCTGCAATGATGTACATATTTATATGTCCGGAGGGGACACGTCGCACAGTCGCGACGCTTACAAGAGGCAAGATTAGAAGGACGCGTCCGTTACATTAGGACGTGACCCATCGGGGGAGAAACCGCACATCGGTTTGGAAAAGCTGGGATTTCCCTTTAATTAAACTAATTAACTAAATCTTAACAAATACATTTCACATGCATGATGCATCCCTCCTTACAAGGTTCAGAAAATAAAATAGGATCTAGACACAATAGAATATAAGTATACGTCAAGGTGTATTATTTTTCTTGGTCAACTACGAAGTCTTATCTCCATGGTTGCTGCACTTATTGTCATACTGTTGATCAGCGGTATGTGTTAGTAGCTACTCCTTCGTTCTAAAATAGATGACCCAACTTTGTACTAAAGTTAGTACAAAGTTGAGTTATCTATTTTGAAACTGAGAGAGTAGCTAATTGTAAATGCACAAGCTGAAGCATTCTGAGGTAGCCAATCAAAGAAGAATAGGTCCGAGGCCTGAAATGTGCAAAATAGAAATGCAAAGTGGAGGAAACTCTCCTTTTGTAGAAAATTCAAGAAAAAAAACTCTCTTTTGGAGTAGTATGGAAACTAGCTAGTGAGATGGAAGCATCTTTGCTACATGTTTCCACCGGAGATTAAAACACTCTTTCGTACTAGCGACTCCTTAGAAAAAGGGTTAGAGATGGACTCGCGTAGGTGGAGGTCGTCGGCTGGCGTCATCGTGGCGTCAATGACGGAGGACCTGCCAAGTCTCGCGTAGGTGGAGGTTGTCGTTTGGTGTTGTGGTGGCGTCGATGGCGGAGGACCTGTTAAGGTTGTCACCTCAATCTGCTCTGAAGATGGACCAGTGGAAGATGGCGGCGACGACACATGTGAGTGCGTCAGACCGGTTTAAGCCCCGGATACGGCAGATGGCTCGGTCGGGGCCTCCGGTTTTAGATGTTAGGCTTAGGTGAGATGCTGCCAAGATATGGGTATGTGGCCCAGCTTAGGTGAGAGGTATGGGTATGTGGCCCAGCTTGCACCCCTTCATCATTTGGATAGAAGTAGCGACAGATGCTGCCAAGATGGCAGATTCAAACATATTATTGTTATACTTTGTAAGGTCCTCGAGAACAATCAATAAAATAGCTGTATGCATCTCTCAAATGCAGAGGCCGGGGTCATCCTCTTTTTCAAGAAAAAAGGTTAGAACTTAACCACCTGTAGCATGCGTGCTTTATTATTACGAGACAACAAACGAACAAGGCAATTGAAGACACTGCAAATTGCTTGCTAGATCGCAACTGGGAGAAGTTAATTACTCTCCCTCCGTTCACCAATAAGAGTATATCTAACTTTTGTTCTAAATCAAAATTTTAAAACTTTGATCAACTTTATAGGAAAAAGTACCAATATTTATGACACTAAATTAGCATCAATAGATCCGTTTTGAATTGTACTTTCATAATATACCAATTTGATGTCATATATGTTACTACTCTTTTCTACATAGTTGCTCAAAATTTTAAAACTTTGGCTTCGGACAAAAGATAGATGTACAGTTATTCGTGGATTCTGGATAGAGGGAGTATTAGTGTAATGTCAAAGACGTTCTTATATTATGGGACGGAGGGAACAATGTACTAGTGTTAATTAGTGAGCGGCAACTTTATCGTGCATATGTGCACAGACAGCGACAAGTTCTTTTTTCTTTTTTGAAGAGACAAAGACCGAGAGAGACATGAAAGTACAGTGATTGCCAATATGTGATTCACCAATTATTTTTTGCTGAGCTTAACAACCATCATTCACATGGGCTGTCACTTTGATCCATGAAACGACCGGTATTAAGTTAAATTTAAAGGAATTAGCCCTATGCATGCTCGCTATCGACTACGGATAAGCAGTTGGGGATCTGGCTTCGCAGACGCGAGTCATTGGTCGATCAGACCTAGCTTGGTTGTACTAGAAATCTCTGAGGTGACGTTTTGCCATTTGATATATTTTGATCGGTTACTACAACAGGAGGAAGCGACTGGTGTGTGTGAGTGTGGCCCGGTGGGTGCATTTGGTGGCGTGCATGAAGAAGACTTTTGCTTTCAGCAAGGTTGAAGTTGGGACGACATGCATGTCGATGATTACTAGTGGTTCGGGCATGCCATTTGCGTGTCTCCTGTGAAGAAGTTGTGCGCTCGTTTTCGCTGGCCATGTGAGTCTTCATCTCCATCTCAAATAAAAAAAAAACAATTCCTCACGTCCATCTCCAAAAAAAAAAGCCTTTCTCAAACAAAAAACCTCGCGTCCCTAAAAAACATTTCTCACCTCGGCCAACCAGAAAGTGTCATGTGGAGGTGCCTAGAAAACGTTCAATGCTTCCTATTAATGGTTTTAATATAAGCTACTAGGAAATATATCTCAGCTTGGAGCAAGGGAAGGGACCCCTACTTATTTCTGTTAGAGTGAAAAAATGGCCAGGTTATCATGAATATCAATGGAAATTCATGCATTCCAAACCTATATATGAAGGCGTCAACCTTGATTAAAATACATAGATCAAGAAAATACTACAATACAGTGCTACGATCATCAGTACTTGCCTTGCACAGTTCACATGCGTGAGAGAGAACACATCGATCACAAGTGTTTTTGTAATATTAGATTTATAGTTGAAAAGGACATGACTTGACCTAACCAGGCCAACTGGAGAGCCTGCCAGCCAATTAGAGAAGAATAGGTTCGAGGCCTCAAATGTGGACCATAGAATGCTTCCCGAAAAAAAAAAGTGGACCATAGAATTGCAAAGTGGAGGAAATTCTCCATTGTACCCATTTCATAGGGAAACTATAAGTAGGAAATAATCCCTTACTCCATATACATTTTCGTCGTCAAATCACTATTTGCGCGTTTGAGATGGACGATGGAAAGCTCTTGAGATTTCTTGATTTTTTTTGTCATTGTTTACTTGATCGTGGGTTTCACTTATCAAATACTCTGCCGTATGAATCCGTAAGTCCCATCCATCACATAAAAAGGGTAGATATAGCATTACTCCTGACTATGAGGATGCATTTTTTAAGGAAGCTTATAGAAAGTTTGAATACAACATGCATATAACTCAGTCGATTTGGAGATGAACGCTCGAGCACAACCCGTCGGAACAGCCACCACACACATGATATGCACATCAATCACATCAGCAAAGCAGAGCGAAAGCTATTTTCTCTCATTTTCTTTGGCACGTCCCTTAAAGCTCGGGGAGATACCGTGTCTTTTCCTCTGTGTGGTTCACTGTGCGAAACCGTGGCGGGCAAAAACATACGTGAAATCAGCTAGCCGACCTCTTCGATTCTTCCTTCCGCCAGTGAGATGTAAGCATCTTTGTTACATGTTCCTCTGGAAATTATAATACTCTTTTGTACTAACAACTCCTTGGAGAAATGATTAGAACTTAACACCCATAGCATGTGTGATGTATGAGTGATGACACAGATACAATGTACTAGAATTACGAGACAACGAATGGACAAGGCAGAAGAAGACACAACAAACCGCATGCTAGATCACAACTGGGAGAAGTTAATTAAGCAAAGTATATTGTTACATTTAATTAGCGGCAGCTTTCTTTTCTTCTACCGTTTGTATTCAAGAAATCAGGATGGCGGTCTCGGGCGATTCCGCGGGCGACTCCACCGCCGCCGCCACGGCGCCGCCGTCGCCTCCCCCCGCCCTCTCCCTGTCGGGCCTTC
>NC_057798.1:778420784-778422568 GCF_018294505.1 Triticum aestivum
CAAGGCGGGGGAGGCTTCCCGTGACTCGACCCGCCCCTCCCCTGACTCCCTCCGGCGGGAGGAGGAGCTCCGGGAGCTCCGGGACAGTCGCCGCTCCCCCTCCTGCCGGGATGACCGGGCCCGGTCCCGTTCGCCTCGGGCGTCGTCGGGTGACTGGCGCCGCCGGCGCTCCCCCTCGCCATCCCGTCGTAGGGACCGGTCCCCCTCCCCCGCCCGGCCGGTTCGTGCCGGCTCTCCCCGTCCGCGGGACGGTATCCTCCCCACCCCGGACACCCGCCGCTACGTCCCCCCGCACGCTGCTTCCGCGGGCACTACGGTCCCAGCTCCGGCCTTTGGTGGTGGCACCTCCCGCGGCCACCCTGGCCCTGCCAAGAAGAAGAAGCGCCGGGGTGTCCGCCTCACTCCGGCCGTGCCTCCCTCCACGGTTCCGGGGGCCTCCACCGCTCCGGGCCCCGTCTCCGGTCTCCCTCGCCCCTCATGCTTCAACTGTGGGGTGAGGGGACACTCTCAGGTTGCATGTGTCAACCCCCAATGCTGCTACCTCTGCAAGGACCCTGGCCACCCCGCCATTCTGTGCCCGGCTAGACCGGTGGTCTCTGAGCTCATGATGTATGGTTACGGGATCGAGGGGCTGGGCTTCTTCCACCTTGAGGTCCCGGACGCCCCTCCTCCTTCGCCATCCCTTCAGGCGATTGTCACCGTCGTGGATGGGGTGGCGTCCCCGGAGATGATCGAGGCCGAGCTCAACCACCTCTACCGCCGCCAGTGGGACTGGGTGGTCTCCCCCACCGCCGGTCACATCTTCTCTGTCGTCTTCCCCGACTCCGTCAGCTACGGCTACGCCACGCGTAGTGGCCGGATCACTCTCGCGCTCAACCAGCTGGTTGTCGAGATCTCCGAGCCAGTTCTCGACGCTCAGGCCGTGGCTGTCCTCGACACCGCCTGGATCCTCATCTCCGGTCTCCCTGACATCGCGCGATCAGAGCTCGTCATCCGCCAGTTGTCTCGCCTCCTTGGCAAGGTGGTGGTGGTCGACGAGCTCTCACTCCGCAAGGAGGAGGAGGTGCGGGTCAAGGTCAAGTTTCTCGACTCCACCAAACTGCACACCTCGGTCCGGGTCTTCTTCAATGACCAGGGCTTCGACCTCAGGATCGCCCCCGAGCCGCCCAACCATGTTGGGCGCCCCCGCTCCCTCGACGTCGGCCCCCCTGACGACCACCGGGGGGCCGGCGGAGACTTCCACGGCCGGCATCACTCTCGCTCCCACCGCTCTGACGAGGAGGGGGCGTCCGAGGATTCCCGCTCCCCCTCCCCCTTGCCCCCCCTCCGGCTACGGGGGGCAAGGGCCGCCAGGCTGCTCCCGGCCCCATGGTGGATGACCCGCCGATCCCTGACGGGTCGTCATCCGAGGAGAGCGACATCTCCAGTGTCGGCCTGGTGGTCTGCCCGGCCTCCTCCCCGCACTCCCCCGTCTCCCCCCGCCTCCGGGGATGGCCCCAGTCGGCCTGACCGGAGGGCTGCTCTCCGCTCCGTCGGCGGTCCCTGAGGGTGGGGCGTCGCCTCCTGTGGATGCCCCCACGGCTTCGCCTCCCCCCGCCACCGTCCTCTCCACGCCGCCCGACGCGCCCCCGGCCCCGTCGTCCCCTTGGGCTCCTTCTGGGGCATGCTCTTCGGCCTCGGGTGCGCTCTCTCCTTCTCGGGTCGCTCCTCTACCCGTGACCCAGAGCCCCCTTGGCTGTGCGGGGCCGGGGCTGTTGGCCTCTCCCTCGTCGCCCCCTGGGGAG
>NC_057798.1:778422821-778426663 GCF_018294505.1 Triticum aestivum
GGTGGCCTCCCGCCAGAGTGCTCGGCTGGACGCTGCCCACCCCGAGGGCCGCCCGTCGCTTCCCATCCCCGAGCGGGCTCAGCTCCGCGCTGCCGCCCGCAACCTGGAGCCAGGTACGCCCTCCGCTCCCCCCTCTACTTCGTCTTGTTCTTTCTCTGCTCTTGTATCTGTTCCTCTGGGCCATCTCGCCAAAGTGGCATCCGATTCCGTGATCATCTTTCGTGGGGAGGTGGGCCCCCCTCTTGCCCAGGTTGCGGCCATCAGGGCCCGGGAGGTTCTTGACGGGAAACTGGCGGAGGCCCGAGCGGCCCTTGCTGTTCCCCCTGCCCCTGCGCTAACCAGGGGTTCTGCCCCCCCTCCTCGGATGCGGCAGGCGGCTCCCCCTTCCTCGGGGGCCGGGCCGGAGATCCGGGGATGCACCCGCTCCCGCACGGCGGCTCTTCGAGCGCTTAGCGCGTCCTGTGTCCTGGGGTCAAGCAGCCCCCCAATGGTTCCATGATGCGAGCCCTCTTCTGCAACATCCGCGGCTTCGGCCATGATGGCCGCCGCCGCCAGTTAGTGGAGTACATGCGAGATGAGTACATAGACATCGTGGCCGTGCAGGAGACCATGCGTCACGAATTTGCGCTTCCTGAGCTTGACCGGCTGAGCTCTCACCTCTTTGCGTGGCACTGGCTCCCTTCTAGTGGGAGCGCCGGTCACTCGAGCGGCATCCTCTTAGGTGTGAAGGATGCCACCTTTGAGGTGGGCAGCATGGATCGGGGCGAATTCTTCGTGAGCATGGAGGTCTTCGAGAGATCACTTAACTTCAAGTGGGAGATCATCATAGTCTATGGCCCGGCCGACCATAGTCGGTCGGCTTCCTTCCTGGAGGAGCTTCACCGGAAAATCTCGGCCGCCTCCCTCCCCGTTGTTGTCGGGGGGGGGGGGACTTCAATCTGCTGCGATTTGCGGATGACAAGAATAATGGCAATGTTAGTTTTGCCCGGATGGACATGTTTAACGACTTCATTGCCGACCTTGCCCTCCGGGAAATTGATCGGGTTGGGGCCCGTTTTACTTGGACCAACCGCCAAGCCTCCCCGACCCTCTCCGTCTTGGACAGGGTCCTAGTCTCCCCCGAGTGGGACCTCCGATGCCCCCTAGCCTCTCTTCGTGCCATCACCCGGATTGGGTCGGATCACGTCCCCTTGCTTCTCTCCTCCGCGGACGAGCGTCCTCAGATTCCCCCTCGGTTCCATTTCGAGTCCTTCTGGCTCTCCCAGGCCGGATTCTCCGACGCCGTCAGTGCTCGTTGGATCGAGGCTCGTGCCCACCCTCACCCCCGCCCTCCTTCCGCCATAGACGCGTGGCACTTCTGTGCGAAGCGTGCTCGGAAATTTATGAAGGGGTGGGGAGCCAACTTGGGCCGTGACACCAGGGAGCGTAAGAGGGCGCTGCTGACTGCGATCCAGGCCCTTGACCTCCGGGCTGACGCGGTTGGTCTCTCCCCGGACGAGTGGCTGTCCCGCTATGACCTCGAGTACCAGCTCTCCGTGATCTACACTGATGAGGAGGCCTATTGGCGTATCCGGGGCGCTCAGCGTTGGGTCTTGAAGGGTGACGCGAATACGGCTTACTTCCAGGCGATCACCAACGGGCGTCGCAGACGCAACACCATCCCCTGCCTTTGGGATGGAGCCTCTCTCCTTCAGGACCCCCGGGACATCCGCTCCCATGTTGATGGGTTCTATCGTTCCCTCTTCTCCCCCGCTCCTCGGAGCGGTCTCTCTCTCGCCCTTGATTGCTGGACCGGCGCCCATCTGGTTTCTGAAGCCGATAACACATCCCTGACGGCCCCCTTCTCTGAACAGGAGGTCTGGGAGGCCATCAGGGGTATGAACCCCTCCTCGGCGCCGGGCCCTGTCGGTCTTCCGGTCATCTTCTTCCAGACCTTCTGGAACGTGATTAAGCCTGAGATCATGGCCATCTTCGAGGAATTCTTCATGGGCTCGATTGACCTTGGCCGCCTCAACTTTGGGACCATCTCCCTCATTCCCAAGGTCCCTGGGGCGACGAACATCCGCCAGTTCCGCCCGATTACGGTCATCAACGTGATCTTCCGGATCCTGGCCAAGGGGTACGCCAATAGGGTGACCCTGCTTGCTGACCGGATCACTCACCCTAACCAATCTGCGTTCATTAAGGGCCGGTACATCCTAGATGGTGTCCTGGTACTGCACGAGGTCCTTCATGAAGTCCGGGTCAAACACCTGAAGGCGGTCTTTCTGAAAATCGATTTTCACAAGGCCTATGACACGGGTAGCTGGTCCTTCCTTAGGGAAGTTTTTCTGCGAAAGGGCTTTGACGACCGGTGGATCACGAGAGTCATGCAAATGGTCTCTTGCGGTCGCACGGTGGTCAACATTAACGGCAAGATCGGCCCCTTCTTCCCTACCCTTTGTGGGGTGCGCCAAGGCGACCCCTTCTCCCCGTTCCTCTTCAATATGGTCGTGGACGCTTTGGCCTCCATTCTAGACAAGGCAAAAGCCGCGGGCCACCTCCGTGGTATTACCCCCCATCTCTTCGGGGCTGCGGGGATCTCCATCCTCCAGTATGCCGATGACACGATCATCATGGTTGAAGGCTCGGAGCTGGATATCACCAACCTAAAGTTCCTCCTTCTTTGCTTCCAACAGATGTCGGGCCTCAAGATCAACTTTGATAAGAGCGATGTTATGGTGATGGGATACTCTCCCGCTGAGTCAGTGGCCATCGCCAATAGACTTAATTGCCGCCTGGGCTCGTTCCCCACTACCTACCTTGGGACGCCCATCAGTGACTCGCGCCTCTTGGCCGCCGATCTTTGCCCCTCCGTGACCAAGCTCCAGACTAGATGCGAGCCCTGGCAGGGGAGGTGGCTCTCCAAGGCGGCCCGGACTATTCTTATCAACTCCTCCCTCTCCAGCCTCCTCTTATTTCTTATGAGTTTCTACAGCCTCCACGAATCTCTCCATAAGGAGATCGCCAAAATCCAGTCCCGCTTCTATTGGGCTGGCGAGCACGGCAAGCAGAAGTATCACATGGTCAGCTGGCCTGACATCTGCAGGCCTCGGGAGCAGGGTGGATTGGGGATCATGTGCTCTAAGCGGATGAATATTGCCCTCCTATCCCGGTGGCTGTGGCGCATCTCGCAGGGTCAGGGTGGCCTATGGCTGGACATTATCCGGAATAAATACCTGCTCGGCCAACCCCTTGCCTTCTGCCGGAAGTCGGGAGGCTCTCAGTTCTGGCAGTCCCTCGTCCAGCTCCTCCCTGTGCTCCGCATTGGTACCTCTATCTCGGTAGGGTCCGGCCTCTCGACGCTCTTCTGGTTTGACCGATGGGCCGGCGACTCCCGCTTGCGGCTCGCTTCCCCATCCTCTTCTCTATCTCTGTCGACCCCATGATTTCTGTTGATAGGGCCCTTATTGACTTAGGGCGCCTCGCTTTCCGTCGGCCATTTGGGCCTGCGGAATCCGCCGCCTGGCGTGAGTTGCTTGATTGCGTCGCTCTGCATGAGCCGCTGGTGGATGGAGCCCAAGACCGTGTGCGTTGGCACTTGGAGTCGTCGGGCCAGTTCTCTACCAAATCGCTCTACATGCCCATTGCCCCCTCCTCCGCTCCCCCCCTCTTGATGGTATGGTCCGTCCGTCTCCCACTGAAGATCCGCATCTTCATGTGGCAGTGGATCCGTGGACGGATCCCATCCGGTGTGGAGGTCCGCAAGCGTAATGGCCCAGGCACTGGCATCTGCCCCCTCTGTGCTGTCCCCGAGGACTCCAACCACATCTTCTTCGCGTGCGCCTCCGCCCGGTTCCTCT
>NC_057798.1:778427018-778429388 GCF_018294505.1 Triticum aestivum
GTTGGACCCACACCAACTTCCCCGACTTATTTGCTGAACTCCAAACGTCCCCCTCGTCCTCCCGCCACATTAGGTGGCTGGAGGTTGGGGTCCTTGCCTGGACTCTTTGGACTGTTCTTAATAAGCTTGTGATCGAGCGTACCCCTCTCCGTCGTCCTACTGACGCTCTCTACAAATTCTCGGGTTTCCTGCAGCTCTGGCGGTCGCTTAGCCGTCCCCTGGAGCGCGATGCCATCTCTTCCTTCATCGCCGATCTTCGCTCGATGGCCGTCCGCCTTTCGCCACCGCCGCCGCCGCCGCCGCCGGAGCCTAACTAAATCCCCGGCGCGGGTCTCGCTTTGTTTTTTCTCTTTCTTTGGGCTTGTTGAGCTGTGCCCTCAGCAGAACCTTATGACTTTGTTGTGGTACTTGGGTGTGTGTGGACTTGGTGTGGTTGTATGTCCTTTGGCGGTCTGCTTTATCTATAAAGCGGGGTGAAAATCTTTTTCGATATTAGCGGCAGCTTTATATCGCGTATGTGCACACAGACAACGACATGCTCATTATTTTTTCTCGAGATAGAGACTAAGACCGAGAGAGACAGGGACTGACAATGATCGTTGATATGTAATGCACCAATTACTTTTGGCTTACTTAACAACCATCATTCACATGGGCTGTCACTTGGGTCTGTGAATCGACCATGATTAAATTAAATGAAATGGAATTAACCTTATGCGTGCTTGTGTGCTCGCTGTCGACTACGAATAAGCCCGCAAGGGATCAGGCTTGGCAGACGACTGTCCACTGGTCCGAGTGAACTTGGCCATACCGAAATCTCCGAAGTGACGCTGAGCCATTGATATATTTTGATTGGTTACCGCAACGAGGGAAAGCGATTGGTGTGTGTGTCAGTGTGTGAGTGCGACTCGATGGGTGCATGTGGTGGCCTGATGCACGCACGAAGAAGAAGACTTCTGCTTTCAGCGAGGCTTGATGATTGTTACTCTATATAAGCTGGGACGGAGCTTGGAAATTACTAGGAAATAGTATATCTCAACTTGGGGCGAGGGAATCTAGCTTATGTTAGCGTGACAGACTGGGGCAGGTTATCATGAATTTCAATGGAATCCTGCATTCCAAACCTATATACGCCAATGGCACGATGAAATAGTCAACCTTGTATAAAATACATGTATGGAAAGTAATACAGTAGTACGATCATCAGTACTTGCCTTGCACACCTCACGGGCACGAGGGGGAGCACATCGATCATCCGTATTAATTTTGTAGTATAAGATTTAGTTGAAAAAGACAGAACTTGACCTACCGTATTATTATTGGCACCACGCATGACGCGAGACGCGAGAGCCCCTCACCTCACTTCAGCAGGCCAACAAAGAAGCCACCCCGGACCCCATTAAATTAGGGGAGATCAGATTGATGATGAAAATAAAATGCTCCTAAAGAACGGGTAAACAAACACCTAAAGCGCTGGCTCCTCAATCGATCCCAACGGCAGCGATCGAGAAAGCGAGTTGGGATCCAGATAGTTGCCGGATAGTTGTGTGGCATCATCATTGCATTAGCGCGAGTGCGCAACGCAATGCTGATTACATAATCAAGCTTTGTTAGTGGCACCAATCATGAGTCATCACGTCGGGTTTAAGGTTGACCGTTGCACTAACAACAATATCGGAGACGAAGAGTCGCCGCCGGCCGGGGTGCATGTGAAAGTAAACCGCACGCGACTGAACTGGCGGGCGGCGGTACTGGAGCTAGGGTCAGGACCCAAATTAGGCCGGATTTTGTCCATGCCCATCGACGTTTGGCTCGTTGCGATGGCCGATTGGCTTGTTAATGCGCACACTGTTGCCGTCCAGCGTCTAATAATCCCTTCCAACGTGTCAACATGCAACTAGTTTCCTCCTCCTCATCTTCATCTCCGGCAGCCACAAGTTCTTATTCTCCGGCAGGCGAAATGAGCACGGATCGGTACGCGAGATGCTTCCGTCTCTACAGTCTGCAGGCAGATCGAATAATTTCAAAGAGTGGACGAAATTGATTATATACTACTGAGCTACTACCCTGTAGCCATAATATTCGGATCCTACAGCGTTCTTCTCTACAGAAAAGAAATTAATATATTGTTCGCTAGAAATGGGGGGCTCGACCAATCAATCGGCCGTGTTTGACTCAAAAGCTTGATCGGCTCATTCCTGCACTTTGTGGCAATGATTTAGGTGGTTTCAGGCAGCTTTGATTCGCCAACCATCTGTGTCGGGGCACTGTGTATTGCATATATTATCAAGGAGCATCTGGTTCATGTCTTTACAGTTCTCTTGACCTCACCGCACCTTATGTCCTTAGCATTCTCTTTACCTGCAATAT
>NC_057798.1:778429630-778443289 GCF_018294505.1 Triticum aestivum
CTAATGCCGTAGGGTTTAGATATGCTCACTTGTACCGGCCAATCAGTTTTCTTTTTGATCTTTGGTATTAGCGGCATCTCGCTAAACCGTCTTAATGCACAAGTAGGAATTTTGCATGTGGCTTGTATCTACCTCTCCCACACCTAGACCGACACGTTTTAGCATCAGCGAAAACAAATTTGCCATAGAGCTTCATCTTTTCCCTTGATATATTTCACATGCATCCCTCCTAACTACCTGGTTCAGAGAAGAAAAACTAACTAGCCATCATAAAATATAAACAAAAATGATAAACATTTAACATCAGATTTTTAGGCATGACAAATAGAACGTTTTTCATGGCAACTTATATTGACGTGAGGATAACAAATTTAGTTTGCAAGCACGGCAATTTAGTGGAAAAAAACTGAGGCAGATTTACCTTGCTCGTCGACTAAACTTGCCATTCTCGGTAAACATAATTTGGCATGAAAAACGTTCGATTCACCATGCCTAAAAATCTGACATACCCTATATATTTGTGTCCGATATAAAAAAGTGTACTTTCTTCTTGGCATGGTAGGCAAAACGAGCCAAGCACTGAAGATGACATGAAGGGTGGTGGGGATGGGCCGGGATGGGGCCTTCACTTTGGAACTCGTCTGTGGGATTATGGAAGTGTACCAAATTCAATGGACACAACTAGAGCGCGACGGCTCATGGAGCGATGCCCGTAATCACCGTTCATGTCACACCATGATATCGATGTAGGTTGTCGTCATCATGATATTAATCTAGGTACATATGCACACATTTATTCTTTCACAAAAAAATATGCACATATTTAAAAAGGCATTATATACATAGTTAAATAAGGCAGAGCATCATATATTTTTCTTGGAGAGTGTAGCGGACTCAGTGACATACATGCACTCCTGTCAAAAGATCTTCTCTTGTGGGAAACATGGTATATATACATGCACGGTCCTATCAAAGTTTCAAACAAAGAATGGATGTGAGTAAAAGACGCGAACACAAGAAAGAGAGATAGTGGTAGTAAAAGAAGATTGCATCCATAGACGACCGCATCTCCCAAACCTCATGGAAAAGAACCAAATCCACCACATGATCTACAAAAGCGGAGCATCCAATCTTTCATCTGTCTGATTCCTGTCTCGGAGATTCCACATTTCTTTGTAGATGATGAAATGCGTATATATCCTATCCTATGATGTATTGTTCATCAAGAGTGATTTATACCATTCCTTTCCTGGTGTCTATTTTAATTTTAACCTTGTTCAATAATGAAAACTGAGAGGTACCATATGCATACGTTGAAACCTACAAACAAATAATGCGCTAGTAACGATTATTATTTTTTGCAACAGATTCAGAAGTAAACAGTCACATAATTTTTGCACACTGCCACCCTTCCATTGAACAAACAGCGAGTCATATTCAGTGCTTCTTTTCTCGCAAAAAAAAAAGAATATTCAGTGCTTCTTTGCATTAGACACCTCCATATAACAGTTTGTACACTTATGAACTTATCCTTTGCTGCATGCATGGGCCATGTGCTACCATTCTTATTTACTACTAATGCGCTAATTTGTCTTACCGGCTAGCCGGGCTCGTTTCTTCTATCTGCATGACACGCACACGTCCTGCAACCTTGCGACCAACTTGGCCCCGCCCCGACACACCGGTATTGTGCAGCAGACACACGACTGAAACAACATGTGTAGTACGTGCGGTCGCGGTGCCAGTTGCTCGCTGGATTGTATGGGTTCCAATCCCCCCCAGTGCTCTTAACGTAGGGCATCACCGTTGTGCTCTTGACAGCGGCCATGCAAATTCCATCCGACAAAACCTACGTAAATTCCATCCTGGCATCCCGTGCATGATCTCCCCGATCGACGCACAGACGCCCATCTGAGGACAGTGCGTTCATGTATAGGTCGATCGATATTCGATAGGACACCACACGTATGATATGCACATCGTAACATCACAAAGTTAAAGCAAAGCCTCTTTCCTTTGGCACGTCGCTGAAAGCTTGGGGAAATAGATGTACGCGCGACCGGCCGGCGGACAGGACGAATGATACCGTAACTTTTGCCCGTGTGGTTCACCGTGTGAGACCGTGGCAAGCTGCTGCCTTCGCCACGCGCGAAAGCTACCTCGTCTAAGCAGCCAGGATCCCATCTTTCTCAATATAGTACACCGGCCAGATGAAGATTTTTTTTTAAATGGAGGCAAAAGATTTACCTCATTGATTAAATAAGAGGAGAATAAAGTTATAGAGTGTTACAAAAGGCCGAGAGAGTGGCATGACAATTACTCGCGTAATACAAATTTCTCTAATTTTTTCGCCCTCGCAGTAACCCAAAGGTTGGCCTCATCCACAATAAGCTTTAGGAGAATTGGTGGCAGTGCATTCTTGTGACGGAACACCCTAGCGTTCCTCTCATTCCATATTGTCCACGACACAAGCATGATAAGAGAGGCCATGCTGGTTGCTTAAATTGGTTCGCCTATCCCACCACTCCAAAAGGGATCCCGCAAGGTGCCAGTCATTAATGTCCATGTGCACAAGGCCATATTTATCAATGATCAAACGCCAGAGCCTAGTAGTGAAGCGGCGTGGTTGGCCTAACTGTGCCCTCTGCCCCTCTGCAAGCGAGAGCAGGAGACGGGCATCGTTACTAACTAGTGATTCTCCGTGGAAAAACACCCGGAATCTCTCGTAACCACTCCCTAGAAAAACAGTTGGGACTTTAACCACCCGTTAGCATGCGTGCTGTATGAGTGGCCAAGCAGATACAATGCACTAGCAAGACGAGACAGGAAGCGGAAAGGGTTGAGAAGACATGACGGGAGAGGGCACCGCTAATGACATGCCTAGGTTGCAACTGGGAGAAGTTAATTAGCTAAACTATCGTTAATAAGGGACCGAGCGGCAGCTTTATCTCGCGTATGTGCACACATACAGCGACAGGCTCACTTTTCTGTAGGAAAGAGACATAGACTGACAGTGATCGATGCGATGCAGCAATTACTCTTAGCTTAACCACCATCACATGGCAGTGCCTGTGAATCGACCGGGATTAAACTAAATAATAAAGAGTTAGCCTATGCACGCTCGCTGTCGACTACGGATAAGCAGAGATCAGAGGCATAGACGGCCATTGGTCAGAGCTCAGCCTAGCTCGAAATCTCCAAGGCGACGTTGGGGAAATTCAATAGAATATACCAGCAACATTTGATATTCAGATTGATTCCCGCAATGAGAGAAAGCTGCATGTGCTGCCCTTCACAAATAAGAAGCCTTGTGCTTTGAGCAAGGTTGAAGCTGGGGCGACACATGCATGATGATGATTACCGTACCTGGGAAGCAACACAACTTAGCTTGTTAATTAAACACCACCACCCAATGGTGAGGGGTCTTGTGATTGGTTTGCATTGGCTTTCTTTTTGTTCAGTCAGTGTGTTGCCATTGGCTGATCTAAGCTGCACTACTACTACTCTAGGGTTTGATTCATTTGGTATGACTTCAGGACCGCATGTAGGGTAGTGCACCCCAATGATCAGTATAGTACACCTTCAGTGTACGAAGTTTGCACGAATATAGAGCTGGAAGCCTATGAAAAAGTCTATTTTCTCATTTCCTTTGGCACGTCGCTGGAAGCTCGGGGAGATAGACAAAAAGATGTATGCGCGCACCGGCCGGCGGATACCGTCACTTTTCCCCCTGGTTCACCGTGACAGTCTCTTCGATTCTTCTTTCCCCTAGTGGAATGGATTCATCTTTGCCACTAGTCCCTTTGCAAATTAAAACAATCTTTCGCCCTAACAACTACTCCCTCCGTTCCTAAATGTAAGTCTTTTTAGAAATTTCACTACAAACTACATACGGATGTATATGGACATATTTTAGAGTGTAGATTCACTCATTTTGATCCGTATCTAGTCCATAGTGAAATCTCTAAAAAGACTTATACTCCCTCCGTCCGAAAAAACTTGTCATCAAAATTGATAAAAATGGATGTATTTAAAATTAAAATACATCTAAATACATCCCCTTTTATCCATTTTGATGACAAGTATTTCCGGACGAAGGGAGTATTTAGGAACGGAGGGAGTACTTGGGAAAATGGGTTAGAACTTAACCACCCATATAATGCGTGTTGTATATGAGTGGCGGGACAGATGCAGTGTGCCACCAATACGAGATAGCAAATGGACAAGGCAATAGAAGACACCCAAATCGCATGCTAGATTGCAACTGGGAGAAGTTAATTTAGAAAATTGCGTATATTGTTACAGCTCTAATTAGCGAGCGGCAGCTTTTCCTTGCGTATGTGCACACACACGCACAACGACAAGTTTTTTTTTCCTAGAGAGAGATAGAGACAGAGACTGAGAGAGACACGGATTGACAGTGATCGTTGATATGTGATGCACCAATTACTTTCGGCTTAGCCTAACAGCTACCGTTCACATGGGATGTTACTTTGATCCATGAATTGACCGGGATTAAGTTAAATCAAAAGTAATTAGCCCTATGCATCATGCTCGTTGTCGACTACGGATAAGCATCTGGGGATCATGCTTCGCAAATGGCCGACCATTGGTCGATCAAACCTAGCTTGGCCGTACTCGAAATCTCCAAGGTGACGCTTAGCTATTGATCGATATATTTTGATCGGTTACCACAACGAGACAAAGCGGCTGATGTGTGTGAGTGTGACCCGGTGGGTGCATGTGGTGGCCTGCATGAAGAAGAAGGCTTCTGCTTTCAACAAGGTTGAAGCTGGCACGACATGCATGTTGATGATTTATCACTACATATAAGCTGGGATGGCGCGTGAAAACTACTACTCCCTCCGTTCCTAAATATTTGTCTTTCTAGACATTTCAAATGACTACCACATACGGATGTATGTAGACATATTTTAGAGTGTAGATTCACTCATTTTGCTTTGTATGTAGTCACTTGTTGAAATCCTTAGAAAGACAAATATTTAGGAACGGAGGGAGTAGAAAATATATCTCGGCTCGGAGGGAGGGAAGGGACCCCTACTTATTTCTGTTAGTGTGACAAAATGGGGCAGGTTATCATGAATTTGAAGGAAAATTTCCTGTCTTCCGAACCTATATATGACGCCGGCATGACGGAAATTGTCAACCTTGTATGAAATACATATATGAAAATATAGTACAGTGGTACGATCATCAGTACTTGTCTTGCTCAGTTCACATCTCACCAGTATTTTGTAGCATAAGATTTTCTTGAGCCAACCAGCCGGAACCCTTCACCTCAGCAGGCCAGCAAAGAAGCCACACCGAACCCCATTAAACTAGCGATCAGACTGATGACTCCTAAATCATGGATACCCGAAAGCGTTGGCTCCTCGACCGACCCTAACGCAGCGAGAAAGCGAGTTGGGATCCACATAATTGCCGGATAGTTGCGTGGCATCATCATTGCATTAGCGTGAGTGCCTGCGCAAAGCTGAGTAATTATGCTTTGTCGGGCTGGCCATAGTGGGAGTAATTTTGGTAGTACCATAGCGCACCTAAGGCAAAAATAAGTCTACAACATAATAAATTCAACCAACTATAATACTGTTTCTATGATATTTTGTATTATGAAGGTAGTAACGCCTATGCATGACACTAGTCTTAGTGGCATCAGTCATGAGTCATCACGTAGGGTTTAAGGTTAACCACTGCACTAACAACAATATCGGAGATGCTAGTAGCGACGTCTAGTGTTTCTCCAACACGTCATGCAAATAGTTTCCTCTTCTTCTAAATCTCCGGCAGCAAGGCGGCCACGAGTTATTATATTCTCCAAGGGGGCAAAATTGGTACGTGAGATACTCCCCACTTTACATTCCGCACGCAGATCGAATAATTTCAAAGAGCGGAGGTCACTGTTTATATACTACTCCCAACAAGCTTAAATGTTGCTTGGATTGCCTAGGAGTGTGGAATATACGCTAGCTAGCTAGCTACACTGTAGCGATATTATTCGTCCTACAACGTTCTTCTTTATAGAAAATAAATATATTCTATTGTTCGCCAGAAATGCGGAGGTCGACCAACTAATTTTTCGCGTTGACTCCAAAACATGATCTAATTCCCCACTCCTGCAATGTTTCTGGTGGTTTAGAATGGATTTCATTCACCAACCGTTGGTGTCGTGGCATTGTATAGGGCATATGTTTGTTTTTCGAAAAGGGGAGTCCCCGACCTCTACATCACAGGATAGTTCGAAAATGCACGCCTCGATATCCAACCATATTTAATCTACAATTTAAAAAACATATCTAATCTATATAAAGCAAGCCAACAAACCATATTTACTGTAGGTACATATACACATACGTACTTAATAAGGCATTGTGTCCCCTTGATAGATGAAACAATGCATTGCGAGTAGCGAACTGACTGACATGTGGGTACTCTTGCCAAATTTCTTGTGAGAAACATCAAATGGCCACACGATACTATCAAAGTTTCGAGCAGACCGAACAAAGAATGAATGCGAGTAAAAGAAGATTTCATCCATGTATGACCGCATCTCCCAAACCTCGTGCAAAAGAACCAAATCCCACCACATGATCTGCAAAAGAGGAGCATCCAATCTTTCGTCTGCGTGGTTCATGTCATGGAGATTCCACGTTTCTTTATAGACGCTGAAATGCATACATATCCTATGGTGCATTATTATACGGGAGCCATGTATACCCTTCAAAATGCTCCTAGTAGTATTCGGTGCTTAACAGGAATAGTATCAATTACTCTTAGCTTAGCCAGCATCGGCAACAATTGGTCACAGCAAAGCCATGCTAGCTCGGAATCTCCGTGGTGCCCCTGGGGATTGATTATTACGACTACAAGGCTATTACAAGGAAACTCATGGGAAATTTCCACCTTTCGAACATATACGTCGGTGAGGAGGAATCATCAGCTTATATAACATTTCTTGTGAAGTGGTAGTATTATCAGTGTGCTACACTTGCACAACTCATGAACGCAAGCATGACGGAGAATGCCAGGGAGAGAGCAGCATTTTGAATGTAGTTATATAATACTTCCTCCATTCACAAATATAAGATATTCTAGATATTTCAATATGAACTACATACGAACTGAAATGACGGAACAAACACACTAAAATACGCCTATACATATTCAAATCAGAAAAAAGTAGAACATTTTATATTTGGGAACGTAGCGAGTGATATTTATATTTAGTTGAAAAAGACAGGACTTAGCCTACCCGGCCATTATTGCCACCAGGCATGACGTGAGTGCCAGTCAGCCAGAGCCCCCACATTGATTAAACTGATGACCGGATTAACAAAAAGATTTCAGCACAAATATCTTAAAGCGAGTAGACAAAAACCCAAAGCGCATCTCAACGGCAGCAAGAAAGAAACAAAAATGCTTCCAAAGCACGTCATCATCCAGGTAGCTGCCGGATAGGCGGGCGGCATCATTATTGCACTAGCGTGGGTGCGCAATGCAATGCTAAATAGTAAGCTTTGTTAGCTGCACCACTAGCACCAATCACGAATCATCACCTCAAGTTTAAGGTTGACCACCTGTCAGCCCTGACATGTAAAGTAGACCGCACGCAACGGTACTACGACAACACGATTCTATCAAAGTTTCGTGCAAAGTGAACAAAGAATGGATGCGAGTGAAAGAGAAACATGTGAAAGAGAGATAGTGGTAGTAAAAGAAGATTGCACCCATGTATGATCGCATCTTCCAAACCTCGTGGAAAAGAACCAAATCCCACCACACGATCTAGAAAAGTGGAGCATCCAATCTTTCATTTGTCTGGTTCTCGTCTCAGAGATTCCACGTATCTTGGTACATGATGAAATGCATACATATCCTATGGTGGAACACTATTTATCGATAGCGATTTACATCGTTCCTTTCGGGGTGTCTATTTCCAGTCTTATATCCAATACAGTGACAACTGGGTGTTACACCATCTATGTATATTGAAACCTACAAACGTATTATGCACTAGTAATGAATACTTGTTTTGTTTATAAAAAGGTGAATATTTGTTTTCTGACCTATTCAGAGATACAAGTTGCATTAATGTTTTTTTGCACACTGATACGTTTCCTTTGAACAAACAGGACGTCATATTCAGTGCTTCTTTGCACTGGACACCTCCAAATAAAAGCTTGTATGCTGATCGTATGCAGCATTTCATGGACGCTTGGGCCATGCAGGTGCTACCACTATTTCGTAATTGGTTATTTACCGGCTAGCCAGCCTCTGTATGTCACGCAGAACTCCTGCAATTCTGTGAGCAACTTGGCCCGGCCCCGACATTGATACGTGCCGTCGTGGTGTCAGTGGCCTGCTGGGTCAGCCAGGGTTCCAATATCCCGATGTGCCAAACGTGGGGCATCACCGTTCTGCTCGCGACAGTGACCATTGCAAATTCCATCCGAAAAAAAAATTAACCATTCCTCCAATAAAACCAAGCGTGCAACTCCTCCCGACGAACAAGTGCCCGTTGCTCCGTGGTGAGTGCGTTCATGTATAGCACGATCGATCGATCCGGATATGTACAGCATCACCACCACCCCGTCGGGGCAGCAACCACACGCATGATATGCACACATCAATAACATCACCAAAGCGGAGGATCTTTCCTTTGGTATGTCGCTTAAAGCTCAGCGAGATATATGATTTACGCGCGCATCACCGGTCAGGATGAATAATACCCCCGTAACTTTTGCCCTTGTCTGTGTGGTTAATCATGCGAGACCGTGGCATGCTGCAGCCTTCGCCACACGCACGAAAACAACCTCCTCAAAGTGGCCGGCCAGCTTCTTTGATCCCATCTTTATCCCGGCCAGGGGAAGCATCTCTCGTGCTAACCACTCTTTAGAAGAAAAAAACAGTTGGAACTTATTAACCACCCGTAGCATGCGTGTTGTATGAGTGGCGGGACAGATACAGTGTACATACTAGCTATACGAGACAACAAACGGACAAGGCTCAACAAGGCCAGACACAGCTAATCGCATGCCTAGATTGCAACTGGGAGAAGTTAATTAGCTAAACTATCGTTAATTAGCAAGCGAGCGACAGCTTTATCTCAAGTATGTGCACACATAGAGCGATAGGCTGTTTTTTCCTAAGTGAGAGAGACTGACAGTGATCGATGTAATGTACTACTTACCAATTACTCTTGGCCTAAGCACCGTCACATGGCCTGTCACTTGGGTCTGTGAGTCGACCGGGATTAATTAAAAAGAATTAGCCTATGCATGCTCGCTGTCGACTACGGATAAGTAGAGATCAGAGGCGTAGACGGCCATTGGACGAAGCAAAGCCACAGCCCGGAATCTCCAAGGTGACGCCAAGTTAATTCAATAGAATATATCCCGCAAAAAAAAATCAACAGCAACATTTGATATTTAGATTGATTCTGAAATGAGAGAAAAGGATTGGTGTGAGAGCTTGACCTGGTGGGTGCATGCATGAGGTGGCCTGCACGAAGGAGGCTTGTGCTTCCAGCCAAGCTTGAAGCTGGGACGACACATGCATGCTGATGATTACCTTACCTGGGAGGCGACAAAACCTCACTTGTTGATTGAGCATTACTGTACTTGTTTTTGCTGTTTGGGGCGTTGTGATTGGTTCGTGTGAGCCTTCTTTTTGTTCAGTCAGTGCGTTGCTATTGGCTGATCCGTGCTGCACTACTCTTCTAGTTAGGTCTCTAACGAGAGTACGATTCATGGGGTATAAAACTATAGGACCACATGTAGGGTAGTGCACCCCAATGATCTGTATATATAGTACACATCCAGTGTACAAAGTTCGTACGGTGACAAATATATTGAGCTAAAAGCCTATGACAAAGAGTTATTTGAAACTCTTGCCATCTGAGCATATATACACACCGATGAGACAAAACCGTAAACATATATAAAATTCATGTGAAGTGCTTCAATTGCACAGTTCATGAACCCAGCCATGGTCGTTGTTGTAGTTAGTTTACCGAGCGGATTTGAATTTTTTTTCTCGCCTGCTCATAGCTTTCATCTTATACTAGTGGTTGAGGCTTGTCATTGCAAGCTGCTTAAGAGGAAGTTGTGCGCACCTCACTTTCATTTCAAAATTACAAAACCATTCTCATGTCACGTGGACATCACATCCATCTCAAAAAAAGGAAAAGTCTCACAGCTATTTAGAAAAACAAAACAAAAATCAAAAACTTTCTCACCGTGACCCAACCAGCATGCGCCACATGGCGTAGCTGGTTGGCCATATTCTAGCGCTCCTTAATGGGTTTAATGGCCATTGTTGTGGCATCTTAATTATGCAGACGTCGGATGTGTGCCCTTTGGGTTGTATCATCTTGATGCACCTTTTCTAAGCTAGTGAAATTCACCCTTGTCGATAAAAAAGATGTAAAAGACAGGACTCGACCTAGTACCGTATTATTGCCACCACACATGACGTGAGCCCTCACCTCGCCTCAGCTCTCCAACGAAGAAGCCACAGCAGAACCGCATTGATTAAACTAGCATCGATTAGATTAGCTAAAAAGCGCTCAGCACAAACGCCTTAACCCCAATAAACAACATCCAGAGCGCATCTTACCAGCAGCAAGAAAGAAAGCGAGATGGGATCCAGATATATAGTTGCCGGATAGTTGCGCGCGCGGCATCATCATCGCATCAGCGTGAGTGTGCAACGCAATGCTAAGTAAGCTTAGTTTGCTAGCAGGTGGAGTAGTGGCGATCAATCATGAGTTATCACGTCGAGTTTAAGGTTGACCACAGTGATGGATCTTAAAGTAAACCGCACGCATACAAGGGCTCTACGACAGCGCCGGCGCTGGTCGCCGGAGCTGGCCGGCCGGCGTCTCTCGTTGACCGCCCGCCTGAATGATTGAGGCCTGGCGGTGCGGCGTGCTAGGACTAGTACCTGCAACAGAAGGACAAGATGCACGTAGAGGAAACAGAAAGTCTGAAATCCGGCCGCGAGAACAGGGTCAGGTCCGGATACGTGCTGCCAAATGTGGCTGGCTCGTGCAGAGAGTCGACGTAAACTGGGTGCCGTTTGGCTGCCGGCCCAGACGACGACGGACAGTACGTCTCTCCTGCCAAATACTCCCTCCGTTCCAAAATAAATGACTCAACTTTATACTAACTTTAGTATAAAGTTGGGTCATCTATTTTAGAACGGAGGGAGTAATAGTTCTTGGCCGTGTCCGTCGGCGTGCGGTTTTTTCAGTTTGGCTCGTTGCGACGGCCGCTGGGCTAGCTACCTACGTACTGTAGATCTGAACTTGTCAACAATGTACGTAGTGCTGTGCATTTGGACCGTGCGCGCTGTGATCTGATCATTCAAGCATGCCACATTGGTACTCCAACATTCTTCCCAATTCGCCAGGCAAATAATTTCCTCATCTTCGAGGTCTCCAGGAGACAAAGTAAGCATGGACGGTCGTTCACAGGCCACGAGTTCTTATTCTCCCAGGAGCCAAAAGGAGCACGGATGGGTACGTCAGATGCTCTGCTCCAGGCTTTACTTTGCAGTCTACAAGATCGAATATAGGCTCAAAGAGGCAGATGAAATCGTTTATAAATCTCAGATGCTGGGTCAATTGGGACTTGGGAGTCGGGGAATATAAGCTCCCCTGTAGCGATAATATTCCAGCACACTCCTACAGGGTTTTTCTCTTTTGTCTTTACGGAAAAGATACCACTAGTACTACACCCCATTGTTCGCCTGAAAGTGGGGGAGTCGACAGACAGATATCAGTCGGTCGTGCTGTCGCTGACTCCAAAGCGTGATCCGAGATTCCACGTTCTTGCACTTGTTTGATTCGGGTGGTTTCCCGCGGCCCTCATTCTCCAATGTTTTTCCTTTAGCACGATTCGCCACCTGTTTGTGCCGGAGGCGTTTAGTATTGCCTGGATTTTCTCTTCAATATTGTGCTGTCTTCACCTAACTGATAGTATATTACAGAGCTGAACAAATGATTGAAAAAAGGAAATTTCTATGTTTGAGTGCAAAAAAAAGAAATCAAGGGAAAATACATTGCACAGAGTGAGGATGGATTAGATCGGCCGACATGGATATCCGGTGAGGTTGCATCAACGACATGGGGAGGGCCTATTCGCCGCATTAAGCGCCCGTTTATTGCTGCAGTACACAGGGGCGCGATGACATGGTCATGCTCGCCAGTTTTGTCGCTCGCTTGCAGGACTCCCTCCCTCGCGATTCTTAAAAAAAGATACTTGCTTGCTCACATTGTCGTCTACAAGTCGCTTTTTCTTCGCTTGTTCTCTACAAATCTTTTGGTCCAGGAAGGAAAAACCAGAAAGGTTCTCTTAGTATTTAAAATTTTGGTGAAACAAACAAATGTTTGTCCATTTGAAGAAAAGTTCACCAAATAGGAAAAAGGGGAATTCAATTTTTACTGATGAGCTAGAAAATTTTCACGAATTTGGAAATGTTTCTGAATTCACAAAATTTTCACATATTTTTTAAAATTTCTTGAATTGGGAGATTTGTTCATGAATTTATAATTGTTCACATATTTTTAAAAGATCACTAATTGAAGCATTTGTTCGCGGATTTGAAAATTTTTAAGAAAATTTGAACATGTTCACGCATTTGAAAATTTCACGAAAAATGGAAGTAATTGATTTGAATAAAGTTCTCGCAATTGAAAAGTTCACGAAAATTGAAAAACCCACTGGTTTGAATAAAGTTCATGCATTTGGAAAAATTTCACGGATTTGAAAAAATTCATGCATTTGAAAATTTCAATAATTTGAAAATGTTCAAAAATTTGAAAAAAGTTCATAGATTTGAAAAATGTTCACCAATTGAAAAAAAGTTCATGCAATTGAAAAAGTTCACAAATTTGAAATAAAGTTCACAGATTTGAATTAAGTTCATGCATTTGGAAAAAGTTCACAGATTTTAAAAAGGTTCACGCATTTGAAAAGTTCATAACTTTGAAAAAGTTTGAAGATTTGAATAAATTAACAGATTTAAAAAATGTTTACCAATTTGAAAATTTTCATGCAATTCAAAAAGTTCACGAATTTGAAACAAAGTTCAAAAATTTAAATAAAGTTCATGCATTCGGGAAAAGTTCATAACTTTGAAATGTTTGAAGATTTGAAAAAATTAACAGATTTAAAAAATGTTTACCAATTTGAAAAATTTCATGCAATTCAAAAAGTTCACGAATTTGAAACAAAGTTCAAAAATTTGAATAAAGTTCACGCATTCAGGAAAAGTTCATGGATCCAAAAAGTTTCTGAATTTGAAAAAAATATCAGGAATTTGAAAATGTTCGAAGAATTGAAAAGAGTTCATAGATTTATAAAATGTTCAACAATTTGAAAATTTTCATGAAATTGAGAAGGTTCACGAAGTTGAAAATAAAGTTCACTGATTTGAATAGAGTTCACACATTTGGAAAAAGTTCATGCATTTGAAAAAGTTCTTGCATATGAAAAAGTTCATGAATTTGAATGAAATTTTCGCGGATTAGAAAAATGTTCCCCGATTTGAGAAAAGATCATGTATTTCAAAAATGTTCACAAATTTTTTAAAATCATGCATTTGAAAAAAAATCATGAGTTTGAAAGAAACCTCAAA
>NC_057798.1:778443578-778445619 GCF_018294505.1 Triticum aestivum
TTAAATCCAAAAAAAGAGGAAAAATGAATACATCAAAAAGAAGAGGAAAGGAAAAATTAAAAAGTAACAGAAAAAATAAAATAAAAAATAAAAGCAAAGAGCAAAAGAATCAGGAAAACCGGTCGAAAATCACCTAGAAGCATCCCAAAACCGGCAGGGAAGCAAGAAACTTTCCATAATTGGCCAGCAGGTAATGTTTCTCAAGATTATTGGCCAGGGCAGTTGCTCGAAGGGGGTGTGCCATGTACGAGTATCAAAGGAATCAGCGCCGCAGCGCCAAATAGGGTACGGGCACGTGCAAGTAAGATCCTATAGTTTTTTTTGCTTTCGGTGAAGCCAGCGGGCAACCAGTAGGGATGCGCAATGTGTCATCTTCTCATTGGTGGGAGGTGGCAGCACAACGGTTGCTTCATGAACAAATATATGATGCATGGACACCAGAAATTCCATACGAATAAGTGTAACGTCTTGTTCTTTTTTTAACCATGGATGTGCAACGTCCTTGATTATCTCCATTTTGGTCGCGGCTCAAAAAAGAAAAGTTCCATTTTTGTCAATGTTGGACCAAAGGCTTAAGTCAACGGTGCTAACGTCTTCTAAACCTTGCAAAAGAAAAATGGAAATCTGACTTTTGCTCCGTGGTATGAAGGCACTCACACGATTGCATGCTACTCCCTCTGTCCTAAATTACATGTCACGAAAATAGATGAAAATGAATGTATTTAGAGGTAACAATACCTCTAGATACATCCTTTCCGCGACAAGGATTTGGGACGGAGGACGTACTTTTTATTATTCTTTTGACAATATTTTTATGCCATTAATTTGGACACTATCACTACTTATCTTTTTTTAATCACTACTCCCTTCGTTCCTAAATATTTGTCTTTCTAGACATTTCAAATCACTACCACTTATGGATATGTAGACATATTTTAGAGTGTAGATTCACTCATTTTGCTTTGTATATAGTCACTTGTTGAAATCTCTAGAAAGACAAATATTTAGGAACAGAGGGAGTAGTATTTATCTTTGATCTCGGTATATGCTTTTAATCTTTGATTATATATATATTACCGAAAAAGGCTTTCGCCCCGCTTTATATATAAAGCAATGGCCAACAGCACCCGGTACAAACGCACATCCCCATAACACACTCACACACCCAAGATAGGATACATAGGCGCTGAGCGCAGCAACACCATCCCTAGCACTACAAGAGTAACTGGGGGCCACAACCGGGAACACACCACCGTGAAGAAGTGTAGCCGCATATGACGAACCATGGACTCCTAGGCGGCGCCTTCTGGAAGGGGACGACACCGGAGCGCTGCTAGCACCCGATCCGAGGATCAGAATTTCCCCTGGAGCAACACGACGGGCAATGAGAGTCGTGTCGACGCCTTCAAGAAGGGAACGAGTCTCGTCGCCGCCGGTCCGTCCAAAGATAGAGCCGGTTTTCACCCCGGCCACCACTCACCACCATTGAACGCCACACCCCGACTACTATGCCGCCCACATGGCCGTGGCAACCGGGCAGTACCAAGCCATGGGTCTGCCCACACTAGTAGAAAATAGGGCATACGTTCGGGGGAGATAATCCCATTAGTCCCGGTTCAGTCACGAACCGGGACCCATGGGTCCATTGTGCTGGTTCGTGAGGCCAGGGGGCCTGCCGGGCCTCGTGGGGGCATTGGTCACGGTTCGTCTGACAGCTTTGGTCCCGATTGGTGGGACGAACCGGGACCAATGGGTCTCGCTCCTGGCCCACCACCATTGGTCCCGGTTGGTGCCCTGAACCGGGTCCAAAGGTTGGTCTTTAGAACCGGTTCAGGGCAGGAACCGGGACCAATGAACCGGCCAGGGGAGAGGGCTTTTTTGTGTAAAACATTAAAAGCAAAAAGAATTTTCATAAAGCAAATAAAAAAAGCAAAAAAGAAAAGAAAATAAATAAGTAGAAACAAAATAAACTTTAATAAAGTAAAATAAACAAACTTTAATAAAATAAATAAAAATAGCAACAGTAAGTAGTAACAAAAAA